>NC_143048.1:35415000-35617500 GCF_057628025.1 Oncorhynchus mykiss
GTGCGGCGCCCACAGCATCATACTTTGACTTCAGCGTGTCGTTGCACTGGAGTTCAATCAGCTCCATTTGGATGTTGGTTGGTGCATTTTCCACATCAACTGCGAAGGGATTACTAAGCAGTTCAAACTTGCATTTCTGGGCATCGAAGTCGGCAAATCGCCGGCTAAACTCAGCGGTGAGAACACTGAGTTTTTCAGCAAACTGTGCGCATGGGAACACGGCGGTAGAGATCTGCGCTTTTATGGATTGGCAGCAGGGAAAATGGCAAGGGTTTCCTTGCAGCATCTGATTCTCCCAAAGGCACAGTTTAGTTTTGAAGGCCCTCACTGCAGCGTACATGTCTGTGATGATGCGCCCCCGCCCCTGAAGCTGCAGGTTCAGCGCATCGAGATGGCTCGAGATGTCACAGAGAAAGGCCAGCTCACACAGGAACTTTTGCTCCCGGAGCTCTGCTGTATCCTTCCCTTTGGTTTCCAGGAATTGACATATTTCCTCACGCAGCTCGAAACATCTGTTCAGTACTTTTCCTCTGAATAGCCATCTCACCTCTGTGTGATACGGCACATCTGCGTATTCCAAACCACACTCCTCCAGAAAATATTTAAACTGGCGGTGATTTAGACCTTTGGCTCTTATAAAGTTAACTACCTGTGTTACTGTGGTCATAACATGTTCCATCTTTAGGGCTTTGGCACACAGTGCTTCCTGATGTATGATGCAGTGGTAAACAGTTAGCTCACCTGCACAGTTCTCTTCCCGCATCTTCTCCCGAACCATGCCCACCAGTCCACTATTTTTACCGCACATCGCTGGCGCACCATCTGTCGTTAATCCAACGAGTTTATCCCACGGCAGCTTTATTTCAGTTACACATTTGGAAACCTCCTCAAAGATTTCCTTTCCTGTGGTTGTGCCATGCATTGATTTGAATCCTAATAGCTCCTCCGTAACACACAGATTTGAGTCCACTCCACGGATGAAGACTGACAGCTGAGCAGTATCAGATGTGTCGCAGCTCTCATCCACAGCGAGGGAGAACGCAACAAAATCTTTTCCCTTTTCCATCAGCTGGTCATACAGATTGGTGGCAAGATCACATGTGCGATCAGCTACTGTGTTCCTGCTCAGGCTCACGTTTGAAAATGCTTGTTTTTTCTCTGGGCATACGAGGTCACAAACCTTCATCATGCACTTTTTCATGAACTCTCCCTCATTAAAGGGCCGGGCTGATTTCGCGATCTCTGCTGCCACTATATAACTAGCCTTTACAGCAGCCTCGCTTTGTGATGTGGCTTTTTTAAACATATTATGTTGTGAAACCAAACTTATTTTCATCTCCTCTACTTTCTGGCTCCTTTGAGTCATGTCCAGGTCCTTGTATTTGTCATGGTGTTTCGTTTCATAGTGTCGTCTAATGTTGTACTCCTTACTTACAGCCACGTTGACTCCACAAACAAGACAAACAGGTTTGTCTTTTACATATGTAAACAGATATTCTGCCTCCCACTTGTCCAGAAAGCTCCTGTTTTCTGCCTTTCTTTTCACCATTTTTGGGAAGGGTTAGCTCGCTGACAGTTGTAGCGTCTATGTTGCTATGACTACTGTCACAGAGGAGAGAGCGTTTCTGGGTCCTGTCCTGATTGGCGCGCGAAAACAGCAGAGCATTATGGGATTCGTAGTATTAGTGGTGAATGCGCTGTATAATACCGGCGGGCCAGCTCTAGTAGTAATTTGGTATTGTCTCGCGGGCCAAATATAATTACCCCGCGGGCCAAATTTGGCCCACGGGCCAGAGTTTGACACCCATGCTTTAAACCATCAGTCTCTCACACTCCGTACTGTACGTCTCTTTAAACCATCACTCCCTCACACTCCGTACTGTACGTCTCTTTAAACCATCACTCCCTCACACTCCGTACTGTACGTCTCTTTAAACCATCACTCCCTCACACTCCGTACTGTACGTCTCTTTAAACCATCACTCCCTCACACTCCATACTGTACGTCTCTTTAAACCATCAGTCTCTCACACTCCGTACTGTACGTCTCTTTAAACCATCAGTCTCTCACACTCCGTACTGTCCGTCTCTTTAAACCATCACTCCGTACTGTACGTCTCTTTAAACCATCACTCCATACTGTATGTCTCTTTAAACCATCTGTCTCTCACACACCGTACTGTATTTCAGACCAGGGTGCAACTGGAGGAACATGAGGCATCTGAACCTTAGCCACTTGTGTTAAAATAACACACCATTCCCCTACCAGAGGGTGAATCAATTTCAGCGGCCCTCGATTCAAACCCATATCAGCTACCACCCAAAAGCCCCCTCTCCTCCACCTCCTAACTCAACATGATGGATTACTGGAACTGGAGGTCCCTCAGGGCTCCACACAGACTAGGGTAAGTCACTGCTGGGACACATTCATTGGGATGGGGGTATAGAAGGAAGGGAGCGGTGGTGGGTTAAGGAATTACAATTTGACAGAGATCCAGGGTTGGATAGAGAGGGTGAAGGTTCTTCAGGGGTCAGTGGATCCAATCCTGCCTGGACAGAGTGCCGGGCAGCCTCTGAATGGGACTGCCTCTTGGAACCTGATTCAGGGTCAACTTTATCCATTAATATTATTATCACTCTCTTGTCTGGCCTCCCACTGAAGACAGAAAAGGGAGTGGTATCTGAGGTATTTATCTAAACCCCTGTATAAAACACATCTGTGCTGCAAATTACTACTGACAAGCTGCTGTGGTGCAAATAAGACTGGGAATCAATGAGCACTTCATCTGTCAGATGGACTGGGTAAGCAGTAGACACACGATTCTCCGATGATCAATTCAGTTAGATACGTTAAATGATGGAATGTATTTTGTAAGGCTAGAATTCTGCAGACTACTGTATCTACAGCAATTTATCGCCACAAGTCACCCCACACATCTTCAGGCACTTTATACACAAACAGAGAGAGAAATGGTGAAATGTGCACACAGAGCCCTCAAGAAAGCAGAGCCTTTCCACCAGTCCGTGTTTTAAAGCTGATCAATAGTATGCCTGAAGACAAATTTAAATTATTTATGGCTCAATTTGCATCTGAAATTGCCTGATCAGATGAGGGGAGAGAGAGAGAGAGAGAAGTAAAACATGCATGCAGATCAGAATTAGGATGATTCCCAATAATTATTTAAAGCGAGAAAAGAGCAACTCAATTCTTCAACCTTCCATAACAAAGTCATCATCTATATAGAGGTGAACCTGGAGAAGACTCCTCTCAGCCAGCTGGTATGGGGACTCTGTTCACAAACACAAACAGATGCCCACAGAGCCCCAGGACAGCAACACAATTAGACCCAACCAAATCATGAGAAAACAAAAATATAATTACTTGACAAATTGGAAAGAATCAACAACAAAAACAGAGCAAACTAGAATGCTATTTGAGCCTAAACAGAGAGTACACAGGGGCAGAATAACTGACCAAAAATGAAGGAAAGCTTTGAGTACCACTATGTACAGACTCAGTGAGCATAGCCTTGCTATTGAGAGGCCACCCTAGACAGACCTGGCTCTCAAGAGAAGACAGGCTGTGTGCACACTGCTCACAAAATGAGGTGGAAACTGAGCTGCACTTCCTAAGAGAGAGAGAGAGAGACAGGTCAGTGTGAGAGATAGAGAGAGAGAGAGAGAGAGAGAGAGAGAGGTCAGCGTGAGAGAGGCAGTAGCCTGCATTGTCACAGTGGAGAGGCCATCAATAACATCGGGGCGAGGAGAAGACGGGAGGGAAAAAAAAGGAAACAACAAAACGCAGAGAGACGGGTGCTTCATCTTCTGGAGGGCTAATGGTCCTGAGAAGTGGCTGGCTCAGCACTCCTCTTCTCAGTCTGACTCCTCTTTCCACTCCTCTCCTCAGTCTGACTCCTCTCTCCACTCCTCTCCTCAGTCTGACTCCTCTCTCCACTCCTCTTCTCAGTCTGACTCCCCTCTCCACTCCTCTTCTCACTCCTCTCCTCAGTCTGACTCCTCTCTCCACTCCTCTTCTCAGTCTCTCTCCACTCCTCTTCTCAGTCTGACTCCTCTCTCCACTCCTCTCCTCAGTCTGAGTCCTCTCTTGACTCCTCTCCTCAGTCTGACTTCTCTCTCCACTCCTCTTCTCAGTCTGACTCCTCTCTCCACTCCTCTTCTCAGTCTGACTCCTCTCTCCACTCCTCTCCTCAGTCTGACTCCTCTCTCCACTCCTCTTCTCAGTCTGACTCCTCTCTCCGTCTGACTCCTCTCTCCACTCCTCTTCTCAGTCTGACTCCTCTCCTCAGTCTCTCCACTCCTCTTCTCAATCTGACTCCGCTCTCCACTCCTCTTCTCAGTCTGACTCCTCTCTCCACTCCTCTCCTCAGTCTGACTCCTCTCTCCACTCCTCTTCTCAGTCTGACTCCTCTCTCCACTCCTCTTCTCAGTCTGACTCCTCTCTCCACTCCTCTTCTCAGTCTGACTCCGCTCTCCACTCCTCTTCTCAGTCTGACTCCTCTCTCCACTCCTCTTCTCAGTATGACTCTTCTCTCCACTCCTCTTCTCAGTCTGACTCCTCTTTCCACTCCACTCCTCTCGTCAGTCTGACTCCTCTCTCCACTCCTCTTCTCATTCTGACTCCTCTCTCCACTCCTCTTCTCAGTCTGACTCCTCTCTCCACTCCTCTTCTCACTCCTCTCCTCAGTCTGACTCCTCTCTCCACTCCTCTTCTCAGTCTCTCTCCACTCCTCTTCTCAGTCTGACTCCTCTCTCCACTCCTCTCCTCAGTCTGACTCCTCTCTCGACTCCTCTCCTCAGTCTGACTCCTCTCTCCACTCCTCTTCTCAGTCTGACTCCGCTCTCCACTCCTCTTCTCAGTCTGACTCCTCTCTCCACTCTTCTCCTCAGTCTGACTCCTCTCTCCACTCCTCTTCTCAGTCTGACTCCTCTCTCCACTACTCTCCTCAGTCTGACTCCTCTCTCCACTCCTCTTCTCAGTCTGACTCCTCTCCTCAGTCTCTCTCTCCACTCCTCAGTCTGACTCCTCTCTCCACTCCTCTCCTCAGTCTGACTCCTCTCTCCACTCCTCTTCTCAGTCTGACTCCTCTCTCCACTCCTTTTCTCAGTCTGACTCCTCTCTCCACTCCTCTTCTCAGTCTGACTCCTCTCTCCACTCCTCTTCTCAGTCTGACTCCGCTCTCCACTCCTCTTCTCAGTCTGACTCCTCTCTCCACTCCTCTCCTCAGTCTGACTCCTCTCTCCACTCCTCTTCTCACTCTGACTCCTCTCCTCAGTCTGACTCCTCTCTCCACTCCTCTCCTCAGTCTGACTCCTCTTTCCACTCCTCTCCTCAGTCTGACTCCTCTTTCCACTCCTCTCCTCAGTCTGACTCCTCTCTCCACTCCTTTCCTCAGTCTCTCTCTCCACTCCTCTTCTCAGTCTGACTCCTCTTTCCACTCCTCTCCTCAGTCTGACTCCTCTCTCCACTCCTCTCCTCAGTCTGACTCCTCTCTCCACTCCTTTTCTCAGTCTGACTCCTCTCTCCACTCCTTTCCTCAGTCTCTCTCTCCACTCCTCTTCTCAGTCTGACTCCTCTCTCCACTCCTCTTCTCAGTCTGACTCCTCTCTCCACTCCTCTCCTCAGTCTGACTCCTCTCTCCACTCCTCTTCTCAGTCTGACTCCTCTCTCCGTCTGACTCCTCTCTCCACTCCTCTTCTCAGTCTGACTCCTCTCCTCAGTCTCTCCACTCCTCTTCTCAATCTGACTCCGCTCTCCACTCCTCTTCTCAGTCTGACTCCTCTCTCCACTCCTCTCCTCAGTCTGACTCCTCTCTCCACTCCTCTTCTCAGTCTGACTCCTCTCTCCACTCCTCTTCTCAGTCTGACTCCTCTCTCCACTCCTCTTCTCAGTCTGACTCCGCTCTCCACTCCTCTTCTCAGTCTGACTCCTCTCTCCACTCCTCTTCTCAGTATGACTCTTCTCTCCACTCCTCTTCTCAGTCTGACTCCTCTTTCCACTCCACTCCTCTCGTCAGTCTGACTCCTCTCTCCACTCCTCTTCTCATTCTGACTCCTCTCTCCACTCCTCTTCTCAGTCTGACTCCTCTCTCCACTCCTCTTCTCACTCCTCTCCTCAGTCTGACTCCTCTCTCCACTCCTCTTCTCAGTCTCTCTCCACTCCTCTTCTCAGTCTGACTCCTCTCTCCACTCCTCTCCTCAGTCTGACTCCTCTCTCCACTCCTCTTCTCAGTCTGACTCCGCTCTCCACTCCTCTTCTCAGTCTGACTCCTCTCTCCACTCCTCTCCTCAGTCTGACTCCTCTCTCCACTCCTCTTCTCAGTCTGACTCCTCTCTCCACTACTCTCCTCAGTCTGACTCCTCTCTCCACTCCTCTTCTCAGTCTGACTCCTCTCCTCAGTCTCTCTCTCCACTCCTCAGTCTGACTCCTCTCTCCACTCCTCTCCTCAGTCTGACTCCTCTCTCCACTCCTCTTCTCAGTCTGACTCCTCTCTCCACTCCTCTTCTCAGTCTGACTCCTCTCTCCACTCCTCTTCTCAGTCTGACTCCGCTCTCCACTCCTCTTCTCAGTCTGACTCCTCTCTCCACTCCTCTTCTCAGTATGACTCTTCTCTCCACTCCTCTTCTCAGTCTGACTCCTCTTTCCACTCCACTCATCTCGTCAGTCTGACTCCTCTCTCCACTCCTCTTCTCAGTCTGACTCCTCTTTCCACTCCACTCCTCTCGTCAGTCTGACTCCTCTCTCCACTCCTCTTCTCAGTCTGACTCCTCTCTCCACTCCTCTTCTCACTCCTCTCCTCAGTCTGACTCCTCTCTCCACTCCTCTTCTCAGTCTCTCTCCACTCCTCTTCTCAGTCTGACTCCTCTCTCCACTCCTCTCCTCAGTCTGACTCCTCTCTCCACTCCTCTTCTCAGTCTGACTCCGCTCTCCACTCCTCTTCTCAGTCTGACTCCTCTCTCCACTCCTCTTCTCAGTCTGACTCCTCTCTCCACTACTCTCCTCAGTCTGACTCCTCTCTCCACTCCTCTTCTCAGTCTGACTCCTCTCCTCAGTCTCTCTCTCCACTCCTCAGTCTGACTCCTCTCTCCACTCCTCTCCTCAGTCTGACTCCTCTCTCCACTCCTCTTCTCAGTCTGACTCCTCTCTCCACTCCTTTTCTCAGTCTGACTCCTCTCTCCACTCCTCTTCTCAGTCTGACTCCTCTCTCCACTCCTCTTCTCAGTCTGACTCCGCTCTCCACTCCTCTTCTCAGTCTGACTCCTCTCTCCACTCCTCTCCTCAGTCTGACTCCTCTCTCCACTCCTCTTCTCACTCTGACTCCTCTCCTCAGTCTGACTCCTCTCTCCACTCCTCTCCTCAGTCTGACTCCTCTTTCCACTCCTCTCCTCAGTCTGACTCCTCTTTCCACTCCTCTCCTCAGT
This sequence comes from Oncorhynchus mykiss, assembly GCF_057628025.1. Taxonomy (NCBI): domain Eukaryota; kingdom Metazoa; phylum Chordata; class Actinopteri; order Salmoniformes; family Salmonidae; genus Oncorhynchus; species Oncorhynchus mykiss. Next base: position 35,422,441 of record NC_143048.1, read on the forward strand.
CTGACTCCTCTCTCCACTCCTTTCCTCAGTCTCTCTCTCCACTCCTCTTCTCAGTCTGACTCCTCTTTCCACTCCTCTCCTCAGTCTGACTCCTCTCTCCACTCCTCTCCTCAGTCTGACTCCTCTCTCCACTCCTTTTCTCAGTCTGACTCCTCTCTCCACTCCTCTTCTCAGTCTGACTCCTCTCTCCACTCCTCTTCTCAGTCTGACTCCGCTCTCCACTCCTCTTCTCAGTCTGACTCCTCTCTCCACTCCTCTCCTCAGTCTGACTCCTCTCTCCACTCCTCTTCTCACTCTGACTCCTCTCCTCAGTCTGACTCCTCTCTCCACTCCTCTCCTCAGTCTGACTCCTCTTTCCACTCCTCTCCTCAGTCTGACTCCTCTTTCCACTCCTCTCCTCAGTCTGACTCCTCTCTCCACTCCTTTCCTCAGTCTCTCTCTCCACTCCTCTTCTCAGTCTGACTCCTCTTTCCACTCCTCTCCTCAATCTGACTCCTCTCTCCACTCCTCTTCTCAGTCTGACTCCTCTCTCCACTCCTCTCCTCAGTTTCTCTCTCCACTCCTCTTCTCAGTCTGACTCCTTTTTCCACTCCTCTCCTCAGTTAATCCTTGTCTTTCAGTCCTCCTCTCTCCCGATGGGGACAGACACGGAGAAAGAGAGATGGATGTGGGGATGAGAAGAGGTCAGGGGTCAGTCCCAGCATGGATCTCATTAAGACTACTCTGGCTTTGGGATGCACCTCTTCACTCCTCTCTCTGCCTCTCACAATCCTTCACCCCTCTGCACCCCTCTGCACCCCTCTGCACCCCTCTCTCTGTCTCTGTCTGCCTCTCTCATTCCTCCACTCTGTTTCTCCTGGCATATCTCAGACATGGAGAGAACTGCAGTACAGTACTCTACATGCCCTGTTATTCAGAGTCATCTTGTGAAACACAGTTGAGGATTTCCCTGTTGAAGATGGGTTGGGAAGGTTATAGCTGGGACCCTGGGTCAACTGAGGATAGGATGTGCCGTCTCAGGATATAACAGAGTTTGTGTGTGTGTGCGTGTGCATGTGCGTGTGCGTGTGTGTGTGTGTGTGTGTGGTTGGAAGGTCAGTGTGTTGGTTGGGGACTGTAGAGATTCTTATGAATTATCTGCCTGTAAAAAGCAGCTTACCATGCTTCCTAATTTGTGCTGGCCTTTCCTCTTCCTCACATACAGTGGGGAGAACAAGTATTTGATTCGCTGCCGATTTTGCAGGTTTTCCTACATACAAAGCATGTAGAGGTCTGTAATTTTTATCATAGGTACACTTCAACTGTGAGAGACGAAAGTCCGTATTGCCCAGCGACAGCCCCGAAACCTGAAGGATCTGGAGAAGGTCTTTATGGAGGAGTGGGCCAAAATCCCTGCTGCAATGTGTGCAAACCTGCTCAAGAACTACAGGAAACGTATGATCTCTGTAATTGCAAACAAAGGTTTCTGTACCAAATATAAAGTTCTGCTTTTCTGATGCTTTTCTCTACATGCTTTGTAAGTAGGAAACTGCAAAATCGGCAGAGTATCAAATACTTGTTCTCCCCACTGTAGTTCAGACAGGGGACTCCAGTCCTGTGTTATTACGGCAGATGCTCAGACAGATTGGGAGAAGGCATTTATGGTGGTCATCCAGCAAGCAGATGACTTGAGATTAGGCAGCAATCTGCATGTCTCTGTCGGGCCAGACTGGACACGTGTGTGTTTGTGTGTTTGTGTGTGTGGTCTAACTTTACTATCCTTCTGGGTTAGGACAGTAAGGACAGTAAAAAAGGGAAAATTTGCAGACATTTCGCCGGTCCCCAAAGAAAAATGCTTTTTTAGCCTTAGGAGTTAGGTTTAGGGTTAGGGTTATTGTTATGGTTTGAATTAAGGTTAGGGTTAGGGGTTATGATTAGGGTCAGGTTTAGTTTTAGGGTTATATGTTTGGGGTTAAGGTTGGGGTTAGGGTTAGGTTAAGTTTAGGGCTGGAGTTAGGGAAAATAATATTTTTTGGTCCCCACTTGGATAGTAAAACCAATGTGTGTGTGTGTGTGTGTGAGTGTGTGTGTGCGCGCGTGTGTGTGTGTATGTCTGTGTGTGACCTGCTGTAGATAACAGCACCTATTTATGGACCTGGGCTAACCCCAGCAGTACAGACAGATACAGCGCTGACATATTCAATCTTTTCTTTTTTTATCAGGCCAAGATATTCCTCAGTGGCTCGCCTGCTCTCTCCACCTCTCTTATCACATAATAACATTCCACACCAACTGTCCCTGTCTTCTGCCTTCATCCCTCCATCCTTCTATCCTGTATCATTCAGCAGGAGAGAGGGGGAGAGAGTGTGAGAGAGAGAGAGTGGGAGTGAGAGGGAGAGAGGGAGATAGAGAGAGGTAGAGAGGAGCAGAGAGAGGTAGAAGTAGAGAGGGGGAGCGAGAGAGAGAGAGAGAGATAGAGAGGGACAGAGAGACAGAGAGAGAGAGAGAGGGAGAGAGCGAGAGAGGGTGAGATATTAAATTGAATTGAATTGAGAGAGACAGCGAGGGAGAGAGTGAGAGATATTAAATTGAATTGAGAGAGACAGAGAGAGAGAGAGAGGGAGGGAGAAAGAGAGAGAGAGAGAGGGACCTTTTTAAAAGTCATCCCATTCTGAACTGTATCTAGAACAAACCCAAAACATCTGTTATGTACCTGCATCATCTAGAACAAACCCAAGACATCTGTTTGGTACCTGCATCATCTAGAACAAACCCAAGACATCTGTTAAGTACCTGCATCATCTAGAACAAACCCAAGACATCTGTTTGGTACCTGTTTCATTTGCATTTTTAAAGGTTGGTCGGTGCCTCTCCTTAAGCATCCCATTGTCCTCTTTCTCTCTCCCTACGTCTCTTCCCCTCCCTCCCTACGTCTCTTCCCCTCCCTCCCTGCATCTCTTCCCCTCTCTCCCTATGTCTCTTCCCCTCCCTCCCTCCGGACCATAAACACCTCCAACCACACGCACTTAGACTAAACATTCACACTTACACGCACATCAGAATGATTTAGTCATATCCGACACTCAATTAAAAGTACATATGTGTATCTGGAGCAGTGCTGCACATGAGCATCTCTCCACCTGAAGAGATAATTAACATTTTCCTGGGGATCCTATTGGCCCAGCTGCATCTTGTCACACTTACATAATACACATGGATTTCCACCGCAAATGTAATCAGCGAAGTGAATGGGGCTAGCACTGCTCTTACATGAGGTTCACTATGATTTATGAACCAGCTCATTGACCCAGTTAATGTTGAATAGAGAGAAAAGTGGGACTGGGAAGGCATCCCTCTCTTATCTGCAGTGGTGAGATGCATGCAGAGGAGCAGGCCTGGGGTCAGTCTGTGGAAGCTTGTCAGGCAGCATTAGATTATCAAAAGCAGAGCACTAAGATACCCTGTAGGCACCAACTAACAGAGGCCTTTTCTCTCTTTCAGCTAATAACTGAAAATGTAAGACAGAAAGAAAAGCCATAATGAAATCTGGTGCACCCTTTCAGCCAGTGTACTGCAAAAAGAAAGGCAAGGCCAGCTCATATATCCATGAGTAGGGCAGGAGTGTGTATTCATTGGATAATATTGAATATAAGGGACATGTTTGGAGAGCTAAGCTCAGTCAATGTACTGGTACTGGTCTGGCCAATCTGGCTCATATTAATAATGCAGCCAGGGACTCCTTTTTCGAAGCCTCCTCCCCTCCTCCCCTCTTCCCTCTTCTGCAGCAGTTGAGAGTGGTGGTGGTGTTGAGTGGTGGTGTTGAGTGAGTGGAGCCCAGTGTGGTGTCCAGAGCTCAGCCGTGCTCCTCGACCCAGCAGACACTGACTTCAATTTGTTTCAGAGCTGCAATTCAAGTATCTCACCGGGGTCCTGCTCAACCACTCATGAGAGAGGGAGGTAGAGGTGGGAGAGAGGAGGGAGGGGGGGCAGAGGTGGGCTCAATACAGGGTAAGAGGGGGGCAGAGGTTGATCGAAGGCAGAGGTGGGCATGGAGGATATCACAAATAAACCACTGATTTTACAAGGATTCAGATTAGAATGTGACTTAAAATGAGTGCTAATGCGATTGTCAGAAAGGTTAGAAGCCCAGTAGGGATGGAAGGTGCTGATACCCATCATCACTGCTGTAAGCCCCTGCAATTGGATTTAGTAGACCCCAAACCACCTCTCAGCCCCCTGCTCCTCTTATAAGACCTGGCTCTAGTTAGCACCCAGAGAATGGAGAAAGCCTGGACTCCATCCCATCAGTGTTCCCATTCTTTCCTCTCTCTGGCCTTTCCTTATCCTGTCTTCTGCTGAACTTATAACCCCTGACCCCTCACCTCTGAGCCACTAAAGCATTAAAAACCTAATTTAAACCCTCCTTGACCACCCAAGCCTGGGAGAGAGAGAGTCAGGGAGAGAAAGAGAGAGAGAAAGAGAGAGAGTGGGAGAGTCGAAACAGCAAGAGGTAAAAAAGGATAATCTGGAGACTTCATACATTTTTCATGAATTTTCATTTAGGCTGGGAGAGGCCTCTTACAGCGATCGATAGATCAAGCTGCTGTCACACTGTTAGCACCTGGGGGCTTCTGGGAAGGGAGGGGCCAAGGGAGGGGAGGGGACAGGATCAGAGGCGGCCGGCTGGCCCCGGCAACCAACCCCCACCCCATCCCCGCGATTCACGCAGTCCATTTCCTTAATACCCCCTCCCATCCCTACAGCTATCACCACTAGTCAACATTATCACTACAGCTATCATCATCAGTCAACATTATCACTACAGCTATCACCATTAGTCAACATATCACTACAGCTATCACCACTAGTCAACGTTATCACCCCAGAAACAATGAGAAATGTGCAGCCCCGAGTTCCCACAGTCTATATTCCTTACACCCACAAAACCCATCATAACTCACCCCAGAATGAAACCACACACAATTGGAACAGTCCACACTGATTTAACTATCCATTTCCATGATGTATCATCATTTCCCCTTTCCAAGATGGATGGCCTCTATTTTCATAACAATGCATAAAAAGTGCTGTGTATTGACCAGCTGGGGGAGCAGACTTCATGAAAGGCTCCTCTCACTTAAGCTGCCGGTCAGTCCAGCCAATCCCCCTACGGCCCCAGTCCAATACTGTTTCACTACTAATGACCTGAGACCTGGCAGCCCAACTCACTCTTTCCTGCCCTATGTACAACAAGTGGAAGAAGGGTCCAAAATAAATTCATCAAATGTGTTACTAAAGCACAGGCTAGGTCTCGGTTTGTAAAGGTAGGGTGCAGAAGAAACACAGACATATTCCACAGGGTTAACTGAAGGAACTGTCGGTCCTGTAACCTTCCCCAGAGTCACCAGAGTTTTTGTGGCCGCTGGGGTCTTTGTGAGACTCTTCAAAGGTAAGCTGATCTTTGGGTCAGGTGCAGCCTGCATTTCAGTGTCTTCCAGCACAGAAGTGCACAGCACAGCCCTGGAAGCCCGTGTCAAATGTCAATTGGGAGCTTTCATCTGTGACTGTCGCTCCACCCTCCACCCTCCAACCCACTATCCCTCTGCAATAGCTCTGCCCTGACATCATCCAGCTCCCTGTAGTATGACAGTTGGACAAGTCCAACTCAAATGGCTGCCAGGATCCCTCACTAACCTCAAACACCATGATCCCTCCCCTGGGCTAGAACGTCTATCCACACAATTATGTCTACTCACTCAAAATACAACACAATGCTGTGTAATCATCTCTTCAGAATACAGTGGATGCCAAAAAACAATGAAAGCACAGATCAAATGTTCTCTTGAAAGTACACCTCACCCGCTCTTAGTTTGGGTTTAATGTAGGCTATGACATAGAGGATCTCTCCAGTTCTTAGTTTGGGTTTAATGTAGGCTATGACATAGAGGACCTCTCCAGTTCTTAGTTTGGGTTTAATGTAGGCTATGACATAGAGGACCTCTCCAGTTCTTAGTTTGGGTTTAATGTAGGCTATGACATAGAGGACCTCTCCAGCTCTTAGTTTGGGTTTAATGTATGCTATGACATAGAGGACCTCTCCAGTTCTTAGTTTGGGTTTAATGTAGGCTATGACATAGAGGACCTCTCCAGTTCTTAGTTTGGGTTTAATGTAGGCTATGACATAGAGGACCTCTCCAGCTCTTAGTTTGGGTTTAATGTAGGCTATGACATAGAGGACCTCTCCAGCTCTTAGTTTGGGTTTAATGTAGGCTATGACATAGAGGACCTCTCCAGCTCTTAGTTTGGGTTTAATGTAGGCTATGACATAGAGGACCTCTCCAGCTCTTAGTTTGGGTTTAATGTAGGCTATGACATAGAGGACCTCTCCAGCTCTTAGTTTGGGTTTAATGTAGGCTATGACATAGAGGACCTCTCCAGTTCTTAGTTTGGGTTTAATGTAGGCTATGACATAGAGGACCTCTCCAGCTCTTAGTTTGGGTTTAATGTAGGCTATGACATAGAGGACCTCTCCAGTTCTTAGTTTGGGTTTAATGTAGGCTATGACATAGAGGACCTCTCCAGCTCTTAGTTTGGGTTTAATGTAGGCTATGACATAGAGGACCTCTCCAGTTCTTTCAGTCACTCAGAAACAGCATGACTTCTAAAGACACAATAAACACTAGCATGTCATGTGATTAGGGAGTCTATTCTTAAGCAATAAGGCCTGAGGGGTTGTGGTGTATGGCCAATATACCACGGTTAAGGGCTGTTCTTATGCACGATGCAATGCGGAATGCTAGGATACAGCCCTTAGCCTGGCCCGCCGGAGAGCAAGGCTGATGTTTTACATATTCCTAACCAATTGTGTTTTTTTTCTCTTTTTTTTCATTGTTTGTAACTGATTTTGTAACTTATTTTGTACATAATGTTGCTGCTACTGTCTCTTATGACCAAAAATAACTTCTGGACATCAGAACTGCGATTACTCAACACGGAATGGCAGAATCCTTTTTTTCCTTTAACGAGTCCAACGAGCCCAACGTGAATGATATACTGCTTTCCTGGGAACAGGCCCAAATCCCTGTGAAGAGACTCTGTCCAAGTCTGTAATACCAACATGTTTCAAGCAGACCACCATAGTCCCCTGTGCTCAAGAACACTAAGGTAACCTGCCTAAATGACTACCGACCCGTAGCACTCACGTCTGTAGTCATGAAGTGCCTTGAAAGGCTGGTCATGATTCACATCAACACCATTATCCAGAAACCCTAGACTCACTCCAATTTGCATATCGCCCTAACAGATCCACAGATGATGCAATCTCTATTGCACTCCACACTGCCCTTTCCCACCTGGACAAAAGGAACACCTTTGTGAGAATGCTATTCATTGACTACAGCTCAGCACTCAACAGCATAGTGCCCTCAAAGCTCATCAACAAGCTAAAGGACCCTGGGACTAAACACCTCCCTCTGCAACTGGATCCTGGACATCCTGACAGGCCACCCCCAGATGGTAAGGGTAGGTAACAACAAATCTGCCACACTGATCCTCAACACGGGGGCCCCTCAAGGGTGCGTGCTCAGTCCACTCCTGTACTCCCTGTTCACTCATGACTGCACGGCCTTGCACGACTCCAACACCATCATTAAGTTTGCAGATGACACAACAGTAGTAGGTCTGATCACCGACAATGACGAGATAGCTTATAGGGAGGAGGTCAGAGACCTGGCCATGTGGTGCCATGTCAACAACCTCTCCCTCAACGTGATCAGGACAAATGAGATGACTATGGACTACAGGAAAAAGCGGAGCAAGCACACCCCCATTCTCATTGACGGGGCTGTAGTGGAGCAGGTTGAGAGCTTCAAGTTCTTTGGTGTCCACATCACCAACAAACTAACATGGTTCAAGCATACCAATACAGCCATGAAGAGGGCACAGCAAAACCTTTTCCCCCTGAGGAGACTGAAAGGATGGCTACCCAGACTATTTGCATTGCCCCCCACCCCCCCACCCCCACCCCCCTACTATTTTAATTAAACCGCTGCTACGCTCTGTGTTATCATCTATGCATAGTCACTTAATAACTCTAACAACATGTTCATATTACCTCGACTAACCGGTGCCCCTCACATTGACTCTGTACCGGTACCCCTGTATATAGTCTTGCTATTGTTATTTTACTGCTGCTCTTTAATTACTTGTTACTATTATTTAATATTCTTTCTTTAAAAAAAAATGTTTTAAACATTTTACCCCCTTTTCTCCCCAATTTCGTGGTATCCAATTATTAGTAGTTACTATCTTGTCTCATCGCTACAACTCCCGTACGGGCTCGGGAGAGACGAAGGTCGAAAGCCATGCGTCCTCCGAAACACAACCCAACCAAGCCGCACTGCTTCTTAACACAGCGCGCATCCAACCCGGAAGCCAGCCGCACCAATGTGTCGGAGGAAACACTGTGCACCTGGCAACCTGGTTAACGCGCACTGCGCCCGGCCCGCCACAGGAGTCGCTAATGCGCGATGAGACAAGGATATCCCTACCGGCCAAACCCTCCCTAACCCGGGAGACGCTAGGCCAATTGTGCGTCGCCCCACGGACCTCCCGGTCACGGAGGCATAGCTAGCACTGCGATGCAGTGCCCTAGACCACCCAGGAGGCCCTATTTATTATTCTTATTCGTTTTTTAAATTATTAAACTTCATTGTTGGTTAGGGGTTCATAAGTAAGCATTCCACTGTAAGTTCTACTACACCTGTTATATTCGAAGCATGTGACAAATACAATTTGATTTGATTTGGTATACTGGCCAAGTATCACAAACCCCCGAGGTGCCTTATTGCTATTACAAACTGGTTACCAACGTAACTAGAGCAGTACCAATACATATTTTGTCATACCCATCGTATATGGTTTGATATACTGCACTACGCCTTTCAGCCAATCAGGATTCAGGGCTCGAACCACCCAGTTTATAATGTCTAATAAAAGTTCTCTGATTGAATTCTAATTCAGAACAAACACAGTGAAATTAACTGTAGTTCACGAAGACTCAAATTTTATTTTAAATAATTGCATTATTAGATGTTGGAAGAAAACCACAATGTCCAACAAAAATATGTTTAATGTCTCGGCCTGTCTTGAGGCTTTAAACATAAACTCAGTCATTCCTTCTGGAGAGCAAAGGACAAACAACCTGTTGAGTCTGCCTTTTTCATCAGTAAGTTTGGTATGGAAAATCATTCAACCCTTATAAACATGGAGAGCAACATAAAGAACCTAAGAGGACGACTGAGCAAAATATGAACATGTGATGTATGTAATTGTTGACTTACATGCTACTTCCAGGGATGCATTGCGGCTGACAGCTTCTCCCAGGTAGTTGCGGGCGACGCAGACGTAGGAGCCCTCATCCGGTTTGGAGCGTCGTCCGTGGACGATGCGTAGGAAGAAGAGGGAGCCGCTGGGAAGGAGCATGCGGTGAGACCGCGGGTCGTCTTTGTCCGTTTCCACCCGCTCCCCGTCCTTGTACCACTCCACCGTGGGGCTGGGCCGCCCCTCCGCCTTGCAGTTGAGGGTGGCGGGCTCCCCCTTGGACACGATCAGGTCAGAGGGGTGCTCTACGATCCGGGGTGGGGAGTCCTCCTGGCGCAGACGGGATCCTGGGAAGAGAAGAGGAGAATAAGAGGAGATGACGAACAGCACAACATGAACAGTGGATGCTTTTAACATCTCAGTGTTTTCCTCAAATTAGATTTCTTAATTCTAGCATGCTCAAATCTCTCATAAAAACAGAACTTATAGGCAGGAAGAGACTATTGAAGGTGGCCTTATTAGTATCCATTCAACTAGTATAGCCATAGGTTCGTCTGCTTGCTTGTTCTGTCATTCCACCTCATCTGGGCCAGGACAGGGCTTCAACCACCAGTCCAACCACCAGTCAATCCACCAGTCCAACCACCAGTTCACCCTAGTCCAACCACCAGTTCACCCTAGTCCAACCACCGTCCAACCACCAGTCCATCCACCAGTCCAACCACCAGTTCACCCCAGTCCAACCACCTGTCCAACCACCAGTTCACCCCAGCCCAACCACCAGTTTACCCCAGTCCAACCACCAGTTTACCCCAGTTCAACCACCAGTTCACCCCAGTCCAACCACCAGTTCACCCCAGTCCAACCACCAGTTCCCCCCAGTTCAACCACCAGTTCACCCCTTTTCAACCACCAGTTCCCCCCTTTTCAACCACCAGTTCACCCCATTTCAACCACCAGTTCAACCCAGTCAAACACCAGCCATCTGCTTCTCTCTACCATACATTTAAGGCCTCCTGGGTAATTGGACCCAAGGGGAAACAGAGTATAGAGGCGTGGAGACAGCATACATCTGAAATCCAGCTACACACACACATGCATGCGTGCACACACAAACACACACACACACATACATTCACTCAAATGGGAGAGAAGAGGGGGCATTGTGGACACAGCCACAAACAAAATAATATCAGCCCCCCCACTGTCAGAGGTCTGTCTCTGTGTAACGTGACTGTTCAGAAGGTTGGGTCTGGGGCCAGTGCTGGATCTGGTAAAATGCTAATCCTTTGTTATTCAGAACATGGACTGTTCCTTTTAAGTGGAGCTACCACGGGGCCAGCCAAGGTCTTTATAGTGGAGCTACCACAGGCCAGCCAAGGTCTTTATAGTGGAGCTACCACTGGGCCAGCCAAGGTCTTTATAGTGGAGCTACCACGGGGCCAGCCAGGGTCTTTATAGTGGAACTACCACAGGGCCAGCCAGGGTCTTTATAGTGGAGCTACCACTGGGCCAGCCAGGGTCTTTATAGTGGAGATACCACTGGGCCAGCCAGGGTCTTTATAATGGAGCTACCACTGGGTCAGCCAGGGTCTTTATAGTGGAGCTACCACGGGGCCAGCCAAGGTCTTTATAGTGGAGCTACCACGGGGCCAGCCAAGGTCTTTATAGTGGAGCTACCACTGGGCCAGCCAGGGTCTTTATAGTGGAGCTACCACTGGGCCAGCCAGGGTCTTTATAGTGGAGCTACCACTGGGCCAGCCAGGGTCTTTATAGTGGAGCTACCACGGGGCCAGCCAGGGTCTTTATAGTGGCGCTACCACTGGGCCAGCCAGGGTCTTTATAGTGGAGCTACCACTGGGCCAGCCAGGGTCTTTATAGTGGAGCTACCACTGGGCCAGCCAGGGTCTTTATAGTGGAGCTACCACTGGGCCAGCCAGGGTCTTTATAGTGGAGCTACCACTGGGCCAGCCAGGGTCTTTATAGTGGCACTACCACTGGGCCAGGAATGTGAGTCTGGCAGCTATGTTAATGCTGCCCCAGCCCATTCCCAGTGCCATGTGTATCTCTCTGTGACCATGTCTTAACCCTGGAGATAAGATGCCAGAGGCCACATTTCATCACTGAGGCCCCGCAAAAGCTCCAGAGAAAAGAGTTTGATCCACCACTGAACCGTCACACATGCAGGCCTGGAGCAGAACGAACAGGGCTTTCCTCTGCCAACTACTTACTTAGTATTTTCCTCTGAATGTCATCTAATGCCCACAAACACAAATTGTTGATCAATAAATAAACTGTTGATCAATAAATAAACTGTTGATCAATAAATAGAGTATGTATTGTTGTGAGCCACCTCCCAGTCAACGAAACATGCAACCTAATACACTGCTATTAGTCTTGGACTAATAGTCTTGGAGCAGGAGAAAGGATGGCAATAGGCATTAAGACTGCAGTGCCAGGTGTGTGTTTGTACAAGGCTGTGCCCTTCCCTGGGGCAGTAGTGAAGGTGTGAGTGGGTGAGTTACTGTATAGAGGAGCAGTGTACTGTCCACACAGCCCTTCGTGCTTCCCTGCCTGCCTACCTTTGTCATGGCTAACTGCAGTATGGGACTCAGAAATACAGTAGTCACAGCAGCATAGTAGATGTGTAGTTCTTTGTTCAGCTGGGTGTCCCACCTCATACCTGTATACCCTGGGGAGGGGACACACTGTATCCCAGCCTGGTTCACTGTTAAAAGGACACACTGTACCCCAGCCTGGTCCCCTGTTAAAAGGACACACTGTATCCCAGCCTGGTTCACTGTTACAAGGACACACTGTATCCCAGCCTGGTCCCCTGTTAAAAGGACACACTGTACCCCAGCCTGGTTCACTGTTACAAGGACACACTGTACCCCAGCCTGGTTCACTGTTAAAAGGACACACTGTATCCCAGCCTGGTTCACTGTTACAAGGACACACTGTACCCCAGCCTGGTCCCCTGTTAAAAGGACACACTGTACCCCAGCCTGGTTCACTGTTACAAGGACACACTATACCCAAGCCTGGTTCACTGTTACAAGGACAAACTGTACCCCAGCCTGGTTCACTGTTACAAGGACACACTGTACCCCAGCCTGGTTCACTGTTACAAGGACACACTGTACCCCAGCCTGGTTCACTGTTACAAGGACACACTGTACCCCAGCCTGGTTCACTGTTACAAGGACACACTGTACCCCAGCCTGGTTCACTGTTACAAGGACACACTGTACCCCAGCCTAGTTCACTGTTACAAGGACACACTGTACCCCAGCCTGGTTCACTGTTACAAGGACACACTGTACCCCAGCCTGGTTCACTGTTAAAAGGACACACTGTATCCCAGCCTGGTTCACTGTTACAAGGACACACTGTACCCCAGCCTGGTTCACTGTTACAAGGACACACTGTACCCCAGCCTGGTTCACTGTTACAAGGACACACTGTACCCCAGCCTGGTTCACTGTTACAAGGACACACTGTACCCCAGCCTAGTTCACTGTTACAAGGACACACTGTACCCCAGCCTGGTTCACTGTTACAAGGACACACTGTACCCCAGCCTGGTTCACTGTTACAAGGACACACTGTACCCCAGCCTGGTTCACTGTTACAAGGACACACTGTACCCCAGCCTGGTCCCCTGTTAAAAGGACACACTAGGGGAGAAACCCAACAGTCAGCAACAAAACACTTCAAAAACCTGAGTGTGTGTTCCTCTTAGCATGGGTCAGGCTGATCAGACAGTGGTGCACTGACCCCAGAACAGGGCCATTGTCTGTTCCTCTCTCACCTAATTTGGGCTAATTCCCTCCATTTCACTGTCATTGATTAGCGATCAGGCCTGGTGTTCAGGGCCTAAGTGGGGCCACAGACAGGGGCTTGTAAGGGAGGGGGGGGAGCACAATCAGCTCATGGTGTCCATCTTCCATTGATCTAATCTCCATGGCTTTGTGTAGCTGCTCCCCTATACATCTGCTGTTGGTTGTGAAACGAGAAAATCCATGTGGCCAGCCATTTTGCTTTTTCTATTCAGTAATGAAACTACTCTCCCATGCTTCTCTGTCCCTGGCTTTCCCCACCTCCATTAGCAGTGTTAGGTAAGGTAAACACCAACTCAGTCTAGCCTTGCAGCCAGTGTCTCTGAAGGTCTTAGAGTGTACGGGTTCATGTTAGTATTGTGGTGCTAAGTGAGTTAATGAATGAGGTACTGATTTACATGATGACATATATAAATGGCGGGTTGAGATAAGGACTTGGAGACCCTCTCTCCCCCAGATGGAGTGCCAACAACACATTCATTCCTATCTCATTGGAGCATCTGCTTCCCCCACAATCCACTGGGCCCACAGTAGCTCTACACCCAAACCAACGCCCAGGCGCCACGCCAAAACTGTGGAGACTCGATTAGATTTATATCAGTCTGATTTATTTTAATCTAATTTATTTTCCAATCTAGTACCTTCTAATCAGTTAAACCTTAAGTCTCTGTCTGCTATCCTGCATCCTGTGGACATTTACCAAGCAGATGCATCCACTATTGTCCTTTCCCTGCCAGGCAAACCAGAGCTGTGTAGATGGAAGGAGAGAGTGGCAAATGTGACTGGTCAGACTGACCTTCCTGTCCAGCAGAGGGATGGCTATGCTAATATATATTCATACAGTAATAAAACTGAAAATAACGCAATGATTCCATCCGTGTACATGTAAATGAAACAGATGAATGGGAAAATTGCAAAAGATTTAACAACTGTGAAATGAAGCCATATGAAACAGCTGAGTAACCGCAATGAACACCTGCACACACACACACACACACACACACACAGAGTGGTGTCCCCCAGCACCACAGTCCCCTTGCTCCCCTCCTCCCTGTGCAATGCCCCCAGCCCCAGCTAGATCCAGAGACAGAGAGGATCAAAGTGAAAGGCTAATGCATCTTCCCATCAGCCACCAGGCCATACAGCTCACCAGCCTCCCGACTCACAGGAGAGAAAGTCAATTTGCTGCTTCCTATTGGTTCCCCCTTCTCACTCCTTTTACGGTAAATGGGCTTTCTGTTGCCCTCTTAATGTGATCATTGGTGCTGTGCAATCAAGTGCTCTCTGAGCTGAGGCGAGTGCACTTCACAGGGTCTCAGGGCACATGTTCCAATCAAATACCTGTCTTTCCCCTGCTCTGCAATAACACCGCCAATACTTTACACCAGCAGCGCGCCGTGGTGCGCTGGGTCGAGCAGCCGGTCATCCACTCCTCAACTAAAGCACAGACCAGGCAGCAAACAAACAAGCACAGAGGAGAGAGAGAAAGAGGGGAGCATTTGAGGGATGACTGCACCCAATGACTCCTCTTCTGTCTTTTAACTGCAGGGGTTTGACCAAGATTGGAAACATTTCTCAGACGTTGTTGCAGTGGTCTAAATGCATCTGCTATCTTTGTCTTAATCCTGTGTCTCAGATCTAGCAGGGCCTTTCTTCACCATAGATGTGTTAGCAAAACATATATTGACTGCCAAGAAGTCATAAACCGAATCATTAAAACAAATCCCAGAAAACACATTGACACATAAAAACCTCCAACACACCTCCATTTGTTATGAAGAGTTTTTACATCTTCCTTTTGGAGCCAGAATATTATCGCGGTTTGGCCAAAGCCTGATTATAAACATCTGTTTAAAACCTCTTAAGGATCAGACCATTTTTTTCAATTTTCGCCTAAAATTACATACCCAAACCTAACTGCCTGTAGCTCAGGACCTGAAGCAAGGACATGCATATTATTGGTACTATTTGAAAGGACACACTTTGAAGTTTGTGGAAATGTAAAAATAATGTAGGAGAATATAACACATTAAATCTGGTAAAATATAATACAAAGAAATAAACAACCTTTTTTGTATTTTTTCTGTGCCATCATCTTTGAATTGCATGAGAAAGGCCATAATGTATTATTCCAGCCCAGGCACATTTTAGATTTTGGCCACTAGATGACAGCAGTGTATGTGCAAAGTTTTAGACTGATCCAAAGAACCATTGTATTTCTGTTAAATCTTTTGTATCAAGACGGCCCAAACGTGCCTAATTGTTTTTATAATAACTTTTCAAGTTCAAAACTGTGCACTCTCCTCAAACAATAGCATGGTAGTATTTCACTGTAATAGCTACTGTAAATTGGACAGTGCAATTAGATTAACAACAATTTAAGCTTTCTGCCAATATCAGCTATGTCTATGTCCTGGGAAATGTTCTTGTTACTTACAACCTCATGCTAATCGATCCTGTAGAGGTTAACTACATGTGTGCGTGAGCGCATCTCTCTATCTCCTCCTCTCTCACTGCAGAGGAAAGAGCAGGCTATATCAGCCACAGGTGGCTGCTGCCACCTTAATTAGGGAGGACGGGCTCATATGTAGTAATGGCTGGAACGGTTAATGAAATGGTATCCAACAAGTCAAACACATGGTTTCCAAGTGTTTGATGCCATTCCATTGACTCCATTCCAGCCATTATTACGAGCCGTTCTCCCCTCAGCAGGTTACATCAGCAGCATATCTACCCCACACAGTGACCACACAAGAAGCAGGTCTCTTTATATTATCTTCAGCACATATTTATTCATATGTAGACCAGAAGGTTGGGCCTTTGATCATCTTGTTGTAATTATTTTTATTAGCTCCCAGGAGAAATCCCCAGCCCACCAACCAAATCAATAGCCACACGAGTCTCCTCCAGGGCAGGTAGGAAGGGCTCCCCAAAGAGACATCAGTTATTCTGCCAACAGACAGGAGCGCGTGCAGATCACAGGTATCCAAGGGCAACCTCGGACCCAAGAGTTCCAGTGTTCCAGTCACTGAAGCTCCATAAACCACCAACTAGTAACCCTGGCCGAGACTACATCAGCTATGGGGTTAGGACTGAAGATGTGTGACACATTTAGAATGAGGCATCCATTCTACATGAGATGTTAGCTGAATGTGAATGAATATAACATTATTTACAGTAAAACAAATACTATTTATTAAATATTGATTGTCTAATCTTGGTTGTCTACTCTGTCCATCTCTCCCTACTCTCCCTGTACCTCATTCATTATTTTTCCCTCTCTGTCCCGCCAGTGTCCTGTCCCTGGTGTGTAGGGTGACAGGGCCATATCTGTCATGTCATCAGAGGGGGATGTGAGCGGGCGGTGGGGGGAAACTAGAGGTGGCGATGGGATGATGTTACTGGCTGCCTCATGCCTCTGTGCTGACCTGCCGAGTCACCCTGCACATGGCCCCCTCAGCCCCCTCCGCTACCCAGATTCATCTTCTTAAGGGGAGCTGTCAATGGCGTCACACCACACTGGCCCTAACACAGTCTCCCAGACACTAGGGCTTTGACGATACCTGTATCGCAATATTTTTTTCCATGGTAAAAACGAAAACATAAAGCAGACCAATCTCTTTGGTCCTTTAAAAACCTGCTGTATGTAAAATATTGCGTGCTATAGCTTGGAAGATATTAAATGTGACTCTGGATGAGAACATAATGATGTTTGTTCCCAGCATTAGGGCTTTTTTCCTAAAAAGTTCAATCCGCTTTGTAGTTTGTTTCCTTGCCACGATACTAACGAGTATCGTGATACTGGTATCGTCCTGGCTCTACCTGACACAGCTCATCTCTAGGAGACATCCATACATAACACAGCAGCTCATCTGAAAGAACACAGCAACCTGTTATCTCCTCTGGAATCTGGCCTATCCCACAGATTCTAATGAACAAACCCCCCCAGACAGGATTTCGACCACATCCTTTCACTGCAGCAGTATAAACAGAGAGACATGAAGAGGGAGAGTAAGAGAGAGAAAAAGAGAGAAAGAGAGCTGACTCGCTGCCAGTGAGCTCACAGGTGCAAAGCAGATTCCATCACCATCCACTGCAGCGAAGGTAGGGAGGCAGGCAGGAAGAGAGGTAGGCAGGTCAGGCAGGCAGGAAGAGAGGAAGGCAGCCAGAGACCCAAGCTGGGCCCTGTTCAAGAGACACACACTGGGCCCTGTTCAAGAGACACACGCTGGGCCCTGTTCCACTTGTGCTCTCCACTCTGCCTGAGCCCGTTATTGTTAGGATCTGTACACTGAAAGCACACACTAGATTGTCAGGGTAATTCCAGGAGCTGCCCCAAACCTTCCACCGCAGTAGACATGCTCTCTCTGCCTGTAACAATGATCAGACTGCACTGCACTCTGAGTATTTTGAGCAGCAGTGTTGACTTTGTATCTGTGTATTTGTCCTTCTCCTCCCCTGCAGTTAGAGTGTATACATAGATGCGTGTGGGAAAGAGAATATCAGATTCTACAGCAATGGGCCAGGCTGAATCACATACCCTGCATTTCATGTAGCTACTCCTCGCTCTCTCTCTCTTCCCCTTTCCCTCTCTCTGCCTCGCTCTCTAAAATCATCCATCTCTCTTTCCCTTCTTTCCTGTTCCACAGTCTCTTCCTCAGTTACCATCAACAGTGTGTTGCTGTCTCTTCCTCCAGGAGACGGCCTGTCAAAGCAGAGCTGAGAGTGCTGACTTGAAACGAGGGAATACATGAGAGAGTGGGAAGAAGAAAAGAGGGTGGCTGACTGGAAGTGTATTGATGAGGGTGGTTCTCTCCCTCCCTCTCTCTATCACCCTCTATCCTTCTCTCCGTCCCTGTTCTGGCTAATTAGTGTGAGGAATCTGGCCTTGTTCTTTGCGGGGCTGTCAGGGTGCTGGCGGGGACACTGAACTGTGTGATGCAGATGAAATGATTTCCAATGTGAGGCCCAGTCAAGCATGTACCCTCCTCCCAGTGCTGGTCCCTCCCTCTCCTCATGCAAAGTCTTCAGAGTGGCCCTGTGCCTGGTCATTTGACTGTCTGCTCTTCACGGCCATAGATTCACCAGTAACGTTACACACTTCATACACTCCAATGCCGTTGTGTTGCATTATAGGCTGCTCCTTCTGAAACTGACATTCAGAACATGTCCTGTCTGGGTTCACTTTGCTCTGAATGTTCATGTCTGAAATGTAGAAAATACATCTGCAGACGTGTGACTATAAGCTGTGAATTTGTGATTTTTCTGTGTATGTGTATGCGTATGTGTATGTGTGTGTGTGTGTGTGTGTGTGTGTGTGTGTGTGTGTGTGTGTGTGCAGTAGCAGGTGGACTGAATATTGTTTAGCCAATTACTTACTGTTCTTCTCTAAACAGCCCCTACCTACTGAAGTGAGAGCAATGAAATGAATGACACCGATTGAATCTCCCTCAAGCATTGAAATCTCTTTATTCTTTCTACCTGTATTGCATTGCTGAGCTGAGCAGAGCAGAGCGGGGCTTGACAAATCGAATAGGGAGAAATAAATAAGGTGTTCATTGCTTCAGAAATGAGGGAGGAGGGGTAGAGGAAAAAGAGGGGGGAGGAGGAGGGGAGAGAGGAGGAGGGGATGGAGGAGGGGCGAGGGGAGGAGGGGATGGAGGAGGGGCGAGGGGATGAGGGGAGAGGGTAGGGAGGAGGTGGTGAGAGGGGAGAAGGGAGGGAAGGAGAGGAGGAAAGGAGGAGAGGGAGGAGGGGAGAGGCAGAGTTCAGGTGGCTGTGATACACAGTGTTGAGAGATGAGTGGATAATTGGAGGTGTGTATGGGGGCCCGACCTGTACTAAACACACACAGCAATGTGCCTTCACCTGACCTGTACTAAACACACACAGCAATCTGCCTTCACCTGACCTGTACTAAACACACACAGCAATGTGCCTTCACCTGACCTGTACTAAACACACACAGCAATGTGCCTTCACCTGACCTGTACTAAACACACACAGCAATCTGCCTTCACCTGACCTGTACTAAACACACACAGCAATCTGCCTTCACCTGACCTGTACTAAACACACACAGCAATCTGCCTTCACCTGACCTGTACTAAACACACACAGCAATGTGCCTTCACCTGACCTGTGCTAAACACACACAGCAATCTGCCTTCACCTGACCTGTACTAAACACACACAGCAATCTGCCAGGCAGCGGCTACATGTCAATGACTTCACTCAACACCTAGTCCAGCATGGCATAATGACCTCATGACTGGCCTCTGGCCTGGACTGAATGTAGGCAATGAGACCTGCTACAGCCACGGACCACAGGCCTCTACCATGATAGACTATATGTTGGGGACTGCAACTTAATCAAATGGCCTTTAGGCTAGTACACTGGTACTGTTAGTGATTTGTAATCTAGAGCATATACGGAGGCTGGACAACATTTATTAAAGCACTGTTCTGTGGGACACTTCATCCAGCCTGGGGAAGGGCTGAGGCAGGGGTTCCCTTTTTTGGCCCATGACCCCATTTTGATATCTGAAAATTCTCGCAGTCCCAACCATGTCAAAAGTACATACTTTTTTATTTGGGGCTATGGCAGTCAATTGAAAAAACATTGTAACAGTATTTCTGATTGAAAATAATGTTGGAGGCATTGTGTCTTACATTGGGCTAAGGGCTGAGGGACAGGGTGTAAGTGCACTGGGAACTCACTCAAGCTCCTCTGGACAATACTCCTAAACACAGTAGTAGCAATCAGCTACCAAAGTCTGTAACCTCACCAACACACTACGGCCACCACTCAGCCACTGTATGTCTGTCTGTGACTGACTGAGGGCCTGTAAAAGACAAATGTCTCTGAGCAGCTCTGCACATTATTCATCATCATCATCATCATCATCATCATAATCATCATAATCCAGCAAGAGGAATCCCAGAGTTCAAAAGTTCAGGGCTGCGATTAACAGTTGGTCCAATCAGCAGGAATCACTGTGACATTTGAACTGTGCCCTGCGCTGCAGCTTACACTGCCACAACAAAGACAGGCTCTCCTCGCCGCACTGGGGGCTGTGACATAAATCATCTCCCTGGCTGTCATCATGGCTGCCGTTACACAACCCTGTGGAGAGACCTGCCTGCCTGTCTGGTCACCAGAGACACAGTGAGACAGGCTAGTAAAGATACTTTGCCTCTACATTCTACAAGGACATGGAGCATCACAACTGCTATGAGGAAGATATATCTAACAGACAATTGGCATACAATGGATTGTTGCGTCTAAATCTTTAAATTAGATTTTGTTTGATTAATTATACAAAATAACTGTTGTTGGCTGTCTTCCAAATATACTGACTGAAATATAGCAATGCACTTTTGCATATAAACTAGGTTCTGTATGCATACATCTTTGCTTGTTTATGTTTATAGGTATGCAATATTGCCATGCACTAATATATAGCTGAAGCACAGGGCTAGTTGAAGCAGAGGCAGGCTGCAGGGAACCAGGAGGTGTAGTAGGCCAGGCAGGGAGCAGGCAGTCATGGCTGGGTGATCCATGGTGCTGGAGAGGGAGATGGGTCTGGTGGTGCGGCGGTGGATGGGGGCTTGATTCACTGGCTGCTTCCACTCTGGGCTGCATTACTGCCGTAGCGGGACTGCGGCGTGTGACGGATGTGTGTTTGAGTGCCATGCACTCTCTCTGTCTTCACCCATCTCACACAGACAGGAGAGCTCATGCATTTTCATTAGCAGCCCTGAACTCCCATTTAAGACACTGAGATACAACAGGCACCACTAGGTACAGTATCTCCAGTTGTTTTTGTTAATGCTTTTAACCCTAATAAACAGTACCATTGCAAAGCATCTAATGGCACTAAATCCAACAGTGATGTAATCTGATGAGCTGTAATGTACTTGTTCTTACTAGTGAACATGTGTTGGGCATTGTGAACATGTGTTGAGCATTGTGAACATGTGTTGAGCATTGTGAACATGTGTTGAGCATTGTGAACATGTGTTGAGCATTGTGAACATGTGTTGAGCATTGTGAACATGTGTTGAGCATTGTGAACATGTGTTGAGCATTGTGAATATGTGTTGGGCATTGTGAATATGTGTTGAGCATTGTGAATATGTGTTGAGCATTGTGAATATGTGTTGAGCATTGTGAATATGTGTTGAGCATTGTGAATATGTGTTGAGCATTGAGAACATGTGTTGGGCATTGTGAATATGTGTTGAGCATTGTGAATATGTGTTGAGCATTGTGAATATGTGTTGAGCATTGTGAATATGTGTTGAGCATTGTGAATATGTGTTGAGCATTGTGAATATGTGTTGGGCATTGTGAACATGTGTTGGGCATTGTGAATATGTGTTGGGCATTGTGAACATGTGTTGAGCATTGTGAATATGTGTTGAGCATTGTGAATATGTGTTGGGCATTGTGAATATGTGTTGAGCATTGTGAATATGTGTTGAGCATTGTGAATATGTGTTGAGCATTGTGAATATGTGTTGGGCATTGTGAATATGTGTTGAGCATTGTGAACATGTGTTGAGCATTGTGAATATGTGTTGAGCATTGTGAATATGTGTTGAGCATTGTGAATATGTGTTGGGCATTGTGAATATGTGTTGAGCATTGTGAATATGTGTTGGGCATTGTGAACATGTGTTGAGCATTGTGAACATGTGTTGAGCATTGTGAACATGTGTTGAGCATTGTGAACATGTGTTGGGCATTGTGAACATGTGTTGAGCATTGTGAATATGTGTTGAGCATTGTGAACATGTGTTGAGCATTGTGAACATGTGTTGAGCATTGTGAACATGTGTTGAGCATTGTGAACATGTGTTGAGCATTGTGAACATGTGTTGAGCATTGTGAATATGTGTTGAGCATTGTGAATATGTGTTGAGCATTGTGAATATGTGTTGAGCATTGTGAACATGTGTTGGGCATTGTGAATATGTGTTGGGCATTGTGAACATGTGTTGAGCATTGTGAATATGTGTTGAGCATTGTGAACATGTGTTGGGCATTGTGAATATGTGTTGGGCATTGTGAATATGTGTTGAGCATTGTGAATATGTGTTGAGCATTGTGAACATGTGTTGGGCATTGTGAATATGTGTTGAGCATTGTGAATATGTGTTGAGCATTGTGAACATGTGTTGGGCATTGTGAATATGTGTTGAGCATTGTGAATATGTGTTGAGCATTGTGAATATGTGTTGAGCATTGTGAATATGTGTTGAGCATTGTGAATATGTGTTGAGCATTGTGAACATGTGTTGGGCATTGTGAATATGTGTTGAGCATTGTGAATATGTGTTGAGCATTGTGAATATGTGTTGGGCATTGTGAATATGTGTTGGGCATTGTGAATATGTGTTGAGCATTGTGAATATGTGTTGAGCATTGTGAATATGTGTTGAGCATTGTGAATATGTGTTGAGCATTGTGAATATGTGTTGGGCATTGTGAATATGTGTTGAGCATTGTGAACATGTGTTGGGCATTGTGAATATGTGTTGAGCATTGTGAATATGTGTTGGGCATTGTGAATATGTGTTGGGCATTGTGAATATGTGTTGAGCATTGTGAATATGTGTTGAGCATTGTGAATATGTGTTGAGCATTGTGAATATGTGTTGAGCATTGTGAATATGTGTTGAGCATTGTGAATATGTGTTGAGCATTGTGAACATGTGTTGAGCATTGTGAACATGTGTTGAGCATTGTGAATATGTGTTGGGCATTGTGAACATGTGTTGAGCATTGTGAATATGTGTTGGGCATTGTGAATATGTGTTGAGCATTGTGAATATGTGTTGAGCATTGTGAATATGTGTTGAGCATTGTGAATATGTGTTGAGCATTGTGAATATGTGTTGGGCATTGTGAATATGTGTTGAGCATTGTGAACATGTGTTGGGCATTGTGAATATGTGTTGAGCATTGTGAATATGTGTTGGGCATTGTGAATATGTGTTGGGCATTGTGAATATGTGTTGAGCATTGTGAATATGTGTTGAGCATTGTGAATATGTGTTGAGCATTGTGAATATGTGTTGAGCATTGTGAATATGTGTTGAGCATTGTGAATATGTGTTGAGCATTGTGAACATGTGTTGAGCATTGTGAACATGTGTTGAGCATTGTGAATATGTGTTGGGCATTGTGAACATGTGTTGAGCATTGTGAATATGTGTTGGGCATTGTGAATATGTGTTGAGCATTGTGAATATGTGTTGAGCATTGTGAATATGTGTTGAGCATTGTGAATATGTGTTGAGCATTGTGAATATGTGTTGAGCATTGTGAATATGTGTTGAGCATTGTGAATATGTGTTGAGCATTGTGAATATGTGTTGAGCATTGTGAATATGTGTTGGGCATTGTGAACATGTGTTGAGCATTGTGAATATGTGTTGGGCATTGTGAACATGTGTTGAGCATTGTGAATATGTGTTGAGCATTGTGAACATGTGTTGAGCATTGTGAATATGTGTTGAGCATTGTGAACATGTGTTGAGCATTGTGAATATGTGTTGAGCATTGTGAATATGTGTTGGGCATTGTGAATATGTGTTGAGCATTGTGAACATGTGTTGGGCATTGTGAATATGTGTTGGGCATTGTGAATATGTGTTGAGCATTGTGAATATGTGTTGAGCATTGTGAACATGTGTTGGGCATTGTGAATATGTGTTGAGCATTGTGAATATGTGTTGAGCATTGTGAACATGTGTTGGGCATTGTGAATATGTGTTGAGCATTGTGAATATGTGTTGAGCATTGTGAATATGTGTTGAGCATTGTGAATATGTGTTGAGCATTGTGAATATGTGTTGAGCATTGTGAACATGTGTTGGGCATTGTGAATATGTGTTGAGCATTGTGAATATGTGTTGAGCATTGTGAATATGTGTTGGGCATTGTGAATATGTGTTGGGCATTGTGAATATGTGTTGAGCATTGTGAATATGTGTTGAGCATTGTGAATATGTGTTGAGCATTGTGAATATGTGTTGAGCATTGTGAATATGTGTTGGGCATTGTGAATATGTGTTGAGCATTGTGAACATGTGTTGGGCATTGTGAATATGTGTTGAGCATTGTGAATATGTGTTGGGCATTGTGAATATGTGTTGGGCATTGTGAATATGTGTTGAGCATTGTGAATATGTGTTGAGCATTGTGAATATGTGTTGAGCATTGTGAATATGTGTTGAGCATTGTGAATATGTGTTGAGCATTGTGAATATGTGTTGAGCATTGTGAACATGTGTTGAGCATTGTGAACATGTGTTGAGCATTGTGAATATGTGTTGGGCATTGTGAACATGTGTTGAGCATTGTGAATATGTGTTGGGCATTGTGAATATGTGTTGAGCATTGTGAATATGTGTTGAGCATTGTGAATATGTGTTGAGCATTGTGAATATGTGTTGAGCATTGTGAATATGTGTTGAGCATTGTGAATATGTGTTGAGCATTGTGAATATGTGTTGAGCATTGTGAATATGTGTTGAGCATTGTGAATATGTGTTGGGCATTGTGAACATGTGTTGAGCATTGTGAATATGTGTTGGGCATTGTGAACATGTGTTGAGCATTGTGAATATGTGTTGAGCATTGTGAACATGTGTTGAGCATTGTGAATATGTGTTGAGCATTGTGAACATGTGTTGAGCATTGTGAATATGTGTTGAGCATTGTGAATATGTGTTGGGCATTGTGAATATGTGTTGGGCATTGTGAACATGTGTTGAGCATTGTGAATATGTGTTGAGCATTGTGAACATGTGTTGAGCATTGTGAACATGTGTTGGGCATTGTGAATATGTGTTGGGCATTGTGAACATGTGTTGAGCATTGTGAACATGTGTTGGGCATTGTGAACATGTGTTGAGCATTGTGAATATGTGTTGAGCATTGTGAACATGTGTTGAGCATTGTGAACATGTGTTGGGCATTGTGAATATGTGTTGAGCATTGTGAATATGTGTTGAGCATTGTGAACATGTGTTGAGCATTGTGAACATGTGTTGGGCATTGTGAACATGTGTTGGGCATTGTGAACATGTGTTGGGCATTGTGAACATGTGTTGAGCATTGTGAATATGTGTTGAGCATTGTGAATATGTGTTGAGCATTGTGAATATGTGTTGAGCATTGTGAATATGTGTTGAGCATTGTGAATATGTGTTGAGCATTGTGAACATGTGTTGGGCATTGTGAACATGTGTTGGGCATTGTGAACATGTGTTGGGCATTGTGAACATGTGTTGGGCATTGTGAACATGTGTTGGGCATTGTGAACATGTGTTGAGCATTGTGAATATGTGTTGAGCATTGTGAATATGTGTTGAGCATTGTGAACATGTGTTGAGCATTGTGAATATGTGTTGAGCATTGTGAATATGTGTTGAGCATTGTGAATATGTGTTGAGCATTGTGAATATGTGTTGAGCATTGTGAATATGTGTTGAGCATTGTGAACATGTGTTAGGCATTGTGAACATGTGTTGGGCATTGTGAACATGTGTTGGGCATTGTGAACATGTGTTGGGCATTGTGAATATGTGTTGAGCATTGTGAATATGTGTTGAGCATTGTGAATATGTGTTGAGCATTGTGAATATGTGTTGAGCATTGTGAATATGTGTTGAGCATTGTGAATATGTGTTGAGCATTGTGAATATGTGTTGAGCATTGTGAATATGTGTTGAGCATTGTGAATATGTGTTGAGCATTGTGAACATGTGTTGAGCATTGTGAATATGTGTTGAGCATTGTGAACATGTGTTGAGCATTGTGAACATGTGTTGGGCATTGTGAATATGTGTTGAGCATTGTGAACATGTGTTGAGCATTGTGAACATGTGTTGAGCATTGTGAACATGTGTTGGGCATTGTGAACATGTGTTGAGCATTGTGAATATGTGTTGGGCATTGGGAATATTTGTTGAGCATTCTGAATATGTGTTGAGCATTGTGAATATGTGTTGAGCATTGTGAATATGTGTTGAGCATTGTGAACATGTGTTGTGAAACTACTGAAGTGTATTTCCAGGTCAGGGTATGTTTGCTTTTCTTTGCTCTACATTGAATGTTTGTATACTCTATGTGTGTGTGTGTGTGTGTTCTCTCCCAGCTCTCAGACCGTGTTCTCTCCCAGCTCTCAGACCGTGTTCCCTCCTGTCTCAGTGTGTGTGTGTGTGTGTGTGTGTGTGTGTGTGTGTGTGTGTGTGTGTGTGTGTGTGTGTGTGTGTGTGTGTGTGTGTGTGTGTGTGTGAGACAACCAACCAGAGGGTAGGGTTGCTGTGAGATAGCCAACCAGAAGGCAGGGTTTCAGTGAGACAGCCAACCAGAGGGTAGGGTTGCTGTGAGATAGCCAACCAGAAGGCAGGGTTTCAGTGAGACAGCCAACCAGAGGGTAGGGTTGCTGTGAGACAGCCAACCAGAGGGTAGGGTAGGGTTAACCAGGGGGCAGGGTTAAAGCAACAGGAGACCAATTTATTAGGCGCTTCCCCAAACCCAAATCTGCAACATGAAAACATAGATAAGCCCCCAACACTTCCTCCATTCCTTCATTCCTCTACCACTGTATCTGAGTTCAGACTCAATAGACCTTTGCTTCTACCTCTCCTCCCTTCCTCCTCTCTCTGTTGGCATCTTGTCCTCAAACCAAATATTCTATTAAGATGAGTACACTGCTCCACACATATACTCTGATCTGTTCATCACAACACCAGTTTGGGCTTCGTTCACAAGCTGGTTGAATGTCATAGATCAAGAGGCTGCTTTAAAATGCAAGATAATCTTCAGTGAATTATCCAAAGCTACAGGAATTATATCAACATTACCAGGCTGTGTGCACATCTACGCCTCAAGATCCTAATGTGTTGTTTAGGCAACAGGGTAGACCAGGGAGAGGGGATGGGATTGAGCAAACCCGCCGCCGTGTGTGTGTGTGTGTGTGTGTGTGTGTGTGTGTGTGTGTGTGTGTGTGTGTGTGTGTGTGTGTGTGTGTGTGCAGAGTCACAGTGAGGTAGGCAGAGCTACGCTCCAACAGGTGTGGTAGGTGCAGGTGTGTGAAATAGGTGAGTGAGGGGCCTCTCCTCTCTTCTCCTGCACAGCCACCATGCTCAATTAATCATGGCATACACACACTACCCCCACCCTGCCCCAGCCTCAGCCCAGCTAAGACCATCACAGGTGGGCCGCTCCCTGCTCCCCCAACCCCTGTTTAAATTCCTTCCTCATAGGTGTTACACAGCCGTTAGAACTCTGGGTGGAGAGGAGGAGGAGGAGGGGGGGGGGGGGGGGGGGGGGTGAAGGAGAGAGCGAGAGAGAGAGAGAAAGTAGGAAAGCGAGAGAGAGGTTGTTTTTAATCTTATGTCAATGTTACATTATGATGTGAAATAACAAATAACATAGTGGTTACACAAAGTTCAAAACCTAATTTAGTCTAAATCTCTGTTTTCTCGCTCTCATAATCTCTCTCAGTCAGCCTATCTCTCTGGGTTAAGGCAACCAGGCATTAGCTCTCTCTGCACAGTAAATGTCAGGGGTATGCTTGGCTGAGACCTAGCAGAGCGGAGGTAAAAAAACACTAAGTGCTATTATCAACCTTCCATTCTGCTCTTTTATTCTCTCTCTACTGTCCCCCATGCACATGACATTTCTCTAAGAATTCCATAGAGTGTAAAAAAAATGCGCTTTCTTTCAAGAGAACACTGGGTATTAAGTCAACCTTAGCATTGTGATATCTCCTGGGTTATTAACAGAGACCAGGATAGACACTGAACAGCGCTAAGCTGAGGCTGTAGCAGCCTGTTTTGTGTTCTGTGCTGCCTGTGTTGTGTTCCGTGCTGACTGTGTTGTGTTCTGTGCTGCCCGTGTTGTGTTCTGTGCTGCCCGTGTTGTGTTCTGTGCTGCCTGTGTTGTGTTCTGTGCTGCCTGTGTTGTGTTCTGTGCTGCCTGTTTTGTGTTCTGTGCTGTCTGTTTTGTGTTCTGTGCTGCCTGTTTTGTGTTCTGTGCTGCCTGTGTTGTGTTCTGTGCTGCCAGTGTTGTGTTCCGTCCTGCCTGTGTTGTGTTCCGTGCTGCCTGTGTTGTGTTCCGTGCTGCCTGTGTTGTGTTCCGTGCTACCCGTGTTGTGTTCCGTGCTGCCTGTGTTGTGTTCCGTGCTGCCTGTTTTGTGTTCTGTGCTGCCCGTGTTGTGTTCTGTGCTGCCTGTGTTGTGTTCAGTGCTGCCTGTGTTGTGTTCCGTGCTGCCTGTGTTGTGTTCCGTCCTGCCTGTGTTGTGTTCCGTGCTGCCTGTGTTGTGTTCCGTGCTGCCTGTGTTGTGTTCCGTGCTGCCTGTGTTGTGTTCCGTGCTGCCCGTGTTGTGTTCTGTGCTGCCCGTGTTGTGTTCCGTGCTGCCTGTGTTGTGTTCCGTGCTGCCTGTGTTGTGTTCTGTGCTGCCCGTGTTGTGTTCTGTCCTGCCTGTGTTGTGTTCTGTGCTGCCTGTGTTGTGTTCTGTGCTGCCTGTGTTGTGTTCCGTGCTGCCTGTGTTGTGTTCTGTGCTGCCTGTGTTGTGTTCCGTGCTGCCCGTGTTGTGTTCTGTGCTGCCCGTGTTGTGTTCTGTGCTGCCTGTGTTGTGTTCTGTGCTGCCTGTGTTGTGTTCCGTGCTGCCTGTGTTGTGTTCTGTGCTGCCTGTGTTGTGTTCTGTGCTGCCTGTGTTGTGTTCCGTGCTGCCCGTGTTGTGTTCTGTGCTGCCTGTGTTGTGTTCCGTGCTGCCCGTGTTGTGTTCTGTGCTGCCTGTGTTGTGTTCCGTGCTGCCCGTGTTGTGTTCCGTGCTGCCTGTGTGATTGTGCTCGTGTTGTAATGTGATAGTTGAAAAGGCCTGGCTGTTCAACTACCACAGCGACAGCTCTGTGTCACCGGTAACACTCGTCAACCCTCCTATGATTCTGACCCTTCATCTGACTAATGCTAACGTCATTACACATACATTAACCCATCCCTTGTTCTTTCTCTCTGCTTCTTTCTCCCTCTCTCATCTTCCTCTTTCTCCCTGGTCTTCTCTTTCCTCTCATCTTTGACTGTAATCAGAGAGTAAACATTGTAAATGCGCAGGGAGATGAGAGTAGTCCTATAACTGCAGTAGCACCACCCAGTGACAGTGACTCTGGGCGACACCAGAGAGACGCTGCCTGGAGATCTCAGTTGAAGGCACGTCAGGCCTATTCCGCAAATGAACCTCAATTACAGCAATGCTAGCTGCTTAAACGTGGCTAACTCAAGCAGAACAATCACATTTGGGCGAAGAAATTACAATGGCTCTTACACATTGACCTCAGTGTGCCTCATAATTCACATACACTGTTTTAATCTTGGCATACTTTCCATTATAGCCCAGCACTCAGACCTTGTTCATTCAATCATCACCATCCAACCTACTGTTAAGACAACACAGCTATTCACTGTTCATCTTGACAATTCCTATCCAACACACAACCAATATCAGGGACACTTCATACCCTACCATCTATGTCTCTCTCCCCCTCCCCCTCTCCCACACACACACACACACACACACACACACACACACACACACACCAGCGGCAGTGATGGAGCAAGGGCCGCTAGAGACCTCAGATGCCCATCAGTGTGCCACCAGGGAGGCTGGAGGTGAGCATCACCAGCCCAGACTCTGCCATGCCACCACAGATGACGACAAGCTCTATGATCAGACAGGAGTATCTGGAGGTCCTCAGAATAACACAAGGTCATGGCTTCATGTCCACTAGTCTACATGCTAAGCTATTCTTCTTGTTCTATTCCTGCTCGAATAAAAGCAAACTATAGTATAGACTAAGAGACCTCGTACTAGACAACTGGTCGCTAATAATGGGGAATATGTGGCCGTTCTTGTATGGCCAACATTTAGATTCAAGGGTCAATTTTATTTTTACTTGATTCCATTAAACCTTAGCCAATAAACACTGTAATTTTCCTGTAACTGCAGGAGCACAAACTAACCATTTTCTAACCAAAGCATTTTGGATCTATCCCTCTCCGTTCAATCTCTCCAGCTCCCACTTCCTGTCTTGTTTTTCCCTCCTTCTTTTGGTCCTCTCTTCTCCTCCCACTCCCCTTCCCTCTCTCTCTCTGTCTCCAGCAGCAACACACTATTAATCACAAAACACTAAACACTGTCTGACTGCCATTCACACAGCCTGCCTTTGTTGCCCATGTTGCCCAGTAAATGCAACTACAGACCTTTTTGTCTGCATAAGTGGACTCTTAGAGATGGCTCCTCCCTTCCCAAGGACCCACAGATTACCCCTGAAAGGCTGGGTGATGGGTAGTGGTGAAGAGAAGAGGGGAGGTGGGGGAGAAGAGGGGGAGAGGGGAGGAGGGTGACAGAGAAATGATTGGGAGGAGTGAATCACTGCTCAGAGAGAGGTGCGCCAGTCTCCCTCCGGCCATCCAGCCATGCCTTCAGCCAGCGCTTAGCAACCAGTGGGTTTGGCTGAACAGAGAGTGAGGGAAAGCAGAGAGAGAAAAGAAAGACAGAGAATAAGAAGGAGAGAGAGCAGAGAGCAGACACAGAGAGAGACACACAGACCAATAGAGAGAGTGAGAGAGGTAGAGAGAGGTAGAGAGAGAGAGAGGGGTAGAGAGGGGTAGAGAGAGGTAGAGTGTAGAGAGAGGTAGAGAGAGGTAGAGGTAGAGAGAGATAGAGGAAGAGGTAGAGAGAGATAGAGAGAGAGGTAGAGTGAGAGGTATAGAGAGAGAGAGGTAGAGAGAGGTAAAGGTAGAGGTAGAGAGGTAGAGAGAGAGGTAGAGAGAGGTAGAGAGAGGTAGAGAGAGAGGTAGAGAGAGGTAGAGAGAGAGGTAGAGAGAGGTAGAGAGAGGTAGAGAGAGGTAGAGAGAGATGTAGAGAGAGAGGTAGAGATAGAGAGAGAGGTAGAGAGAGAGGTAGAGGTAGCGGTAGAGAGAGGTAGAGAGAGGTAGAGGTAGAGAGAGAGAGGTAGAGAGAGGTAGAGGTAGAGAGAGAGGTATAGAGAGAGGTAGAGAGAGAGGTAGAGGTAGAGAGAGAGAGAGAGAGAGAGAGAGAGAGGGGTAGAGAGAGAGGTAGAGAGAGAGGTAGAGAGGGAGGTAGAGAGAAAGATAAATAAAGAGAGAGCAGATACAGTATATAGAGAGAGAATCCATGTTCCCGCTACAGAGGGGACTAGACTTCCAGACTCCGTAGGGAGACTGCTAAAAACACAATAGAGAAACCGAAGACTATCTAAAAAGGACAAAGGAGGAGAGGAAGGAGCAGGGGCCCCAGTGTCAACCCCTGCCTTCAACAAATAAAATCAACATCTTCCATTTTTTTTAAAGCTGTACAAACAACACTAAGCAAACGCTAGTAAGTGTGAATCATTGCTTACGACAAAGCAAGTGTTGACATTACTAATGCAATAGATGACACATTTTGTGACTTCCGCTT
Source organism: Oncorhynchus mykiss (assembly GCF_057628025.1). Lineage (NCBI taxonomy): Eukaryota > Metazoa > Chordata > Actinopteri > Salmoniformes > Salmonidae > Oncorhynchus > Oncorhynchus mykiss. Next base: position 35,454,089 of record NC_143048.1, read on the forward strand.
CCTCCTTCAAAAATGGCTTAATGGCACAAGGTCAATAGGTTTTTAGCCTTGGTGTGTGTGTGTATGTGTGTGTGTGTATGTGAGTGTGTGTGTAAGCATGATTCAGACATTAGGATTGTGAATTGTGACACTGCAAACCTCATTGTTAGTGTGGTGGTCTGCCTATCTCCCCTTTCCATTAGTCACATAATTGATCAAGACCATATCAGGCCTCCTGTCACCTGATTTATGATTTATGGTAGTCATCACATTTACTCTGCAGTTGAGGCTCATTTAATGCCTCTATTAAACTGGCTCCCTTGTAGGCCAATGATTCCCACGAAGCCTTGTAAAATCATAAAAATGGTGCTGACTTTGCACTCCCCACTATATTAGTTGAGGAGGAGGCTTGACTTTTAACAGTGTGGGAGCAATAAATTAAATTGTATAAATTACTTTCACAATTACCAACAGCATCACCATTAAAGATTGATGAAACAACAGTGAGGTAATGAATCGACTGCCAGTCATGTTTAAAGTCTACTAGTTATTATTCAGCAGGAATACATTATGTATTATGTGCCCCTCACTGGGCTTGGGTCCTGGACTGAATTTGAAAGCAATCACATATATTTCCACACCCATCTCTCCATAAGACAAGCACAGCTACACCTGTGAGCTCAGCTATGTCAAACAACAGGGCAGGTGGAATTCAATGTTGCAATAAATAAATAAGCAGATCTAACCATCTCCCTGTCGATAAATTCTTTAGAGATAAAAATCAGAAGTCAATCAGTGAATGAATCGTTGATCAACCCAGACAGTGTTGAATCAGACGCTGGAATTGTAGTACACACCTTTGGGTTACTGTGGGTACAGTGGCCGGGTTCTACTGACCCCCAGGTGTCAAAAGGCTAGATACCATCATGCAGAATGTGGCTATGCGCTGATTCTGTTGCCAAGGAGACAAGTGAGGTGGGTATTTCTTGAATGACTAAGATTTTTTTCTTCTCACCAAATATAACTACTTTACATGAAATCATTTTTTGTTTTTTATTCGGGTGACTTCAATATGCATTTCGTGCAAGACAGAAGGCAAAAATATCTGACATTTCAGTTTGCGTTGACTTCAAAGCCTAAAACCATTGTATAACTCCTTTCAGAGATACGATTCCAGATTATAGAAAGAACATTCACCAAGTACTCCTCTGATAAACAGTCTACCAAGTCTCCAATTAATTGTAAAATAAAACACATGCATAATCTAACTCTCCATGGCATGACCAGCGATATGAGAAGACTATTACATAGTATATCATATAAAGTGTATATCAACATTATCCATCGTTAAAACTGTATGGAGTAAAGTCAAAAATAAGGATACAAATCTGAAGAACCTCTCAATGCAAGAGTTGAACTTTACAATATTTTATAGAGCACCATTCTTTCTCAATATTAAACACATATAACTCCACGACACAATGAGTTTGATACCATGTGAAATTCCATAAATAACTTACCATCAACTTGAAAGTACAATAATCCAGCAACAAGGATGAACGCTAGCGGACCCATACTAGCATATTAAACATCCACGGATTGTGCGCAAATCCTTGGATTTTGCCAGGAAAATATGTCCAAACAGCAGCAAATGTACTTATTTTAATAGTTCAAGTTTTATATAGCTCCTAGTTACTGACTAAAGCCAGTTGTGATGTCCAATAATTTAGAGGATTCATTGTAGCCCGCTCGTTCGAGCCCGGGATCGATTAATTTCCACAACCGTAAGAACCAAATCAGTCTCTCGCGATCATCTGAAATTCCAGCTGTTTGTCCCACGAGTTAACTTGCAATGGTCATGTCTATTTTTCCAATATGTACGCAACTATACAATATCATATTACAACCTAAAAGAAAATAGAAACTGTGTATACTGGGTTCAAGAGAAACGCCTCCAATCATGTAGTTGCAGTCTTGGTTTCGGCTCCTTGAGACGCGTCTCATGGACGGACGGACACCTTGCAAATCTTCATGTCTCTCCACCGTTCCTCATCAATACATAGATAGCCAAGTCTAAATGTGTATGCACAACCCCCAAAACCCCATGTACTTCAGTCCATAAGCAAATGTTTACATTTCATTGGGAACCCGCTGTCCAAGATCACATGTGCCTAGCCTGTGCCTAAGCACTGTAAATGTACAGTCAAGTCAGTAGAACAGCCTATTGGTTTCTGTATAGCGCTACCACTAGCAGCCCATGGTCCATGCTCACTCCACACAGCCTCAGCGCGGACTGACACACATACACCAAACAATTATCCAGAGGGGGAGGAGAAAGGCTGGGAGGGAGGGAGAGAGAGAAGGGTGGATGTAGGAGAGTAGACGGAGTGCGCTCCAGCGTACATTGGCCAAAGTCATATTGCTGTAACTGACTGTGAAGTTCATACGACGTGGACCCGTGCCACAGGTATGCTGCTACATACCACTCGAGTGACTTTGAAGCACTAAGGTCATTCTGTCCATGACCCACCGGAAGTAGCCTAGCTCAGCAGGCTCACATAGCCTATCGTATTCTTTTAGAGGTTAACAGGCTCTTTTTGAGGGAAATTATGCACAATCTTAGAAATTATTCAAATATAGCCACCTAATTCATATCTATAATGTTGATCTGAAGGGGGGAAAACATATTAAAAGGCCAAATGTGATTTTCCTATGTTATATATGTTTCCAAGACAACTGAAATGTCAGCCTGTTTTGGTGGGTGGCAAATTATTTAATTTACCTAGACAAGTCAGTTAAGAGCAAAATCTTATTTACAATGGCAGTCTAGGAACAGATTTTTACCTTGTCAGCTACCTTGTCAGCTCAACCTTTCAGATGCTGGCCCAATGCTCGAACCACTTGGCTACCTGCAGCCGTAATAGACAAGTAGGAAAGAGAGTTCCAAACCTCTCTGCCAATAACTGCTAGCTTTCAACCCCCCCTCCCCACCATTCAACTAGCAAAACAAATATTGCTTTAGAAATGACTAAATACTTTTCTTTTTGACCATAAAAAAATCACAGCAAGTTGCTTAATTGTTACCCAGATATGATTTGAAATCGAGATAAAAACGGCTGCATATGTAGGCCTATTTTAACATTGTACTTTTTCAGGTAACTTCATCATACGACCGTGCATAAAACTAAAAGCCTACTTTTCAGGGTGAAATATATATATTTATATATATTTTTCTGTGCCCAGACATAATTGCATTTCTGGGTTCATAGACAGCAAATCGAGGTAGATTTTATAATTCTGTGTGTCATTGATATTTGACGTGGGTGGCCTGAATGTGTCGGACAGTGAGTGGCAGCGCAGCAATGATTGCGCCATTAGTCATCTGTTAGTTGTGGCGCGTGATGCGCACGCACATTAAACACGCAGGGCGCAAGAAGATTATCAACAGAACAATATATTCAGAGACAAGCACAATTATAAATTTGACCTCATGAGCTAAAATTGACCAATAATAATTAGACCTGGGATTATTGGTAATGAAAAACTAACATTAACGACCAAGCAGTCCCTCTATGGAATGCAGAGGGAGGCTGGGCTGCAGGTACAACCATTCTGCCATCTCCATCAGTCTATGGCTCAACACTTTATTATATCCTACTGTAGCCTAGTGTAGGCTATAAGAGGGTGCTCAATTCTAAAATATTTTAAACAGAAAAAGTAGATTTGTGGAACATAGCATCAACAAAAAGGATCAATTAAAGAAGATCTGAGCCTATGCACACAGAGCTGTTCGATCTCAAAGTTTCAGGAATTTTTAAAACTTTATTTTTATTGTTGTATAGCGTGACATAAGCATAATTCAATACAATTCCAATGCAAGAACACCTAAAAATTGTACCCCTCGCCGATTTCAACTGCCCCCTTAGTCACAATCCTGGCGCTGGGTCTGGCTGTTCTTCATCCCCAGGATAGTGGACAGAGACGTACAGGAGACGCACCCGACTGTGGACCTCTCGTACTAGACAGGCTCTTACTGTGTGAGCTCTGAGCTCCCCCTAATGGCAGAAATCATAATGACAACCCACTAACCCTGATTCCAGCATATCAACAGTATTCTGTGGAAAAGGTCTGTGCTATCTGCAATAGGGTGTTGAGCAATGAGCAGCATACTGAAGAGGAAGCCTACACTCTGTAAGTAGCCTATCCTATATCAATGTAATTCCCTCTAGGCTATACATGTATTATAAACAAACACTGGTTACAGTTTAACCTACATTTTACTTAGATTTGGTTGAAAATAGGCCTTTGACAGACCTATGGAGCAAACCAACACAGCATTAAGAGGGCTTGACACCGAGTAGTTGGCCTAGTACTAGAAGGCTGGTGTCTTTGAACCTGTACAGACAACACTCTACAGGGTCTACACTGTGGTAGTGGCTGGTGTCTTTAAACCTGTACAGACAACACTCTCTACAGGGTCTACACTGTGGCAGTGGGTGGTGTCTTTAAACCTGGACAGACAACACTCTCTACGGGGTCTACACTGTAGCAGTGGCTGGTGTCTTTAAACCTGTACAGACAACACTCTCTACAGGGTCTACACTGTAGCAGAGGCTGGTGTCTTTAAACCTGGACAGACAACACTCTCTACTGGGTCTACACTGTAGCAGTGGCTGGTGTCTTTAAACCTGTACAGACAACACTCTCTACTGGGTCTACACTGTAGCAGTGGCTGGTGTCTTTAAACCTGTACAGACAACACTCTACAGGGTCTACACTGTAGCAGTGGGTGGTGTCTTTAAACCTGTACAGACAACACTCTCTACACTCTCTACAGGGTCTACACTGTGGCAGCCCCACAGGCTGGAATGCCCCTTTTCAAATTCTACATCAAAGACAAGTACACAACCAAGCTCATGAAAAAATGTAACTTCTATAACCAGTGGCTGAAACACACAGAGCCACACATAGTGTACACACACAGGTTTACAGACCCACACAGTGAGCATACTGGGATCCATTTCTATTGGCTTGAATAAAAGCTTTAGCTGTACATGGTCTTTCTCATCTTTGTATGTTTGTCAGGCTACATGTTAGAGCTTGCCCTATAACCGCCTTGCTTGAATCGCAACATGTTGTAAGTTTGCTAGTTCTCTCCCATTGCAGGCAGTGCTGTCAGCAGGCCAGACATAGTGATTTGTCTTCATATTTTAATGTTTGTGAGCTGCATGCAAATGCTTCCTCTTTTCTCAGTGCCTCTACTCCTTCCCTCCTTCCTAAATGTCTAAGGCACACACACACACACACACACACACACACACACACACACACACACACACACACACACACACACACACACACACACACACATACACACACACACACGCACGCACACACACACACACACACACACACACCAGGGTTTCCGTTAGCCGGTAATAGCTGGCTTTTGGCCAGCCTAAAAATAGAAAAGCCAATAAATAAAATTGGTGCCAGCCAATTGTCCGGGAGAAGAAGAAAAAAATCCCATTGTGAAATAATGTTTATTATCCTCTTCATTGATGGTCATGCTTATCAATATATAGGTTAATTTGCATAATTTAGTGCAATTAAATTGTCTATAGGTAATTTGCATAATATAGTGGAATTAAATGAGTACTTGTGTGCAATACATTTGTTTTGTATCTTATTTAGGCAAACATCATACAGCTACAGAGAGTTTGAGTGGACAATCTGTCAGACAGCGTGAAAGCTGCTGCTACGTGATCTCAAACAGCACATGCATAGGCAACAGACGGCAGGCTTCATCAGCATCTCACACAGCATAAGCGACAGAAGGCAGGCTTCATCAGCACCTCACACAGCATAGGTAACAGAAGGCATGCTTCATCAGCATCTCACACAGCATAAGCGACAGAAGGCAGGCTTCATCAGCACCTCACACAGCATAGGTAACAGAAGGCAGGCTTCATCAGCACCTCACACAGCATAGGTAACAGAAGGCAGGCTTCATCAGCACCTCACACAGCATAGGCAACAGAAGGCAGGCTTCATCAGCACCTCACACAGCATAGGCAACAGAAGGCAGGCTTCATCAGCACCTCACACAGCATAGGTAACAGAAGGCAGGCTTCATCAGCACCTCACACAGCATAGGTAACAGAAGGCAGGCTTCATCAGCACCTCACACAGCATAGGCAACAGAAGGCAGGCTTCATCAGCACCTCACACAGCATAGGTAACAGAAGGCAGGCTTCATCAGCACCTCACACAGCATAGGCAACAGAAGGCAGGCTTCATCAGCACCTCACACAGCATAGGCAACAGAAGGCAGGCTTCATCAGCACCTCACACAGCATAGGCAACAGAAGGTAGGCTTCATCAGCATCTCACACAGCATAGGCGACAGAAGGCAGGCTTCATCAGCACCTCACACAGCATAGGCGACAGAAGACAGGCTTCATCAGCACCTCACACAGCATAGGCAACAGAAGGTAGGCTTCATCAGCATCTCACACAGCATAGGCAACAGAAGGCAGGCTTCATCAGCGCATCACACACCTCTTTGCAATGAGCTGGAGGCAGTATGCATTTTAAAAACACACTTAATTGTTTGAAACCTGACTGTTTTACTACATATTATGAGGCATGTCTTACCTTCCTTTAAAGTAGCCAGGCCAAAATCAGACCATATCTGTGGAGGCAATTGTTTTATATCAACTTTCTTTCATTGTCCAGTAGCTAAAAGGCACAAACATAGTCATATTAGCAACCCATGCTAGATGTTGCATATTAGATATTTCTAAATTTCCTAATGGAAACCCTGACACACACACACACACACACACACACACACACACACACACACACACACACACACACACACACACACACACACACACACACACACACACACACAGAAAGCGAGAGATAAAGAGAGATAGAGATAAAGAGAGCATGTGTGAGAGAAATAAAAAAATAGAGAGAGGGAGAAATAAAGAGAGAGATAAAGAGAGAGAGAGAGAGAGAGAGGTAGAGACACAGCAGTAATGTGTTGTACCGTATAGGTGAAAGTAGGTCGACAACGAAAGGAAAAGAGTTGGAAAAATGTCTTTATTGATGGAGAAGTAAAGGATAGAATCTCCATCCCTTTATCCCCTGTCTTCAATCTGCCCACTGTATCTCTGGATCTTTAGCAGAGGCCTACTCCCCAGGGTGCTAAATATCGGACCAAAGTGGATTTATTTTAATTAAAAGCGAGGAGATGTTTACTCAGGGCCAGGCCTGCTGTGTGAAAATGAGACATTGAGTCTGAGCACAAAGCCAGGGTCTGATAAGTTATGGGCAGCCTGGTAGGAGCTGATCCAACGCTTCCCTCGAGGAGGAACATTCCGCTTTTTTAATTAAGTTGGCATTGACAAAGGTACAAACTGATGGGCTTTTGCAAAGTGACGACATTCTTTATGTTCCAGTGGCTACTGAGATCTTGAGCAGCTATTGCATTTGCACACTAAAATAGATTCTGTTTCTATAGTGTGAACACGATGTTAACTATCTTGAGAGTTGTGACTAAGGACATCTACTTGTTGGTCCATCACAAAACTGATGTTGATATTATTCACTTGAATCATGCATGTATTTTTGTTGCACTGCATGTGTTTGCTCTGTTAGCAAACTGACCTTAGAACAGGTCATGAGAAGTGAATCTGCTAACTCATTTACAAGAATAAAAAGGGATGAAGGAAATTGCAGTGAGTGCAACATCCAGGTGATTATTAGTCAGCATTAGAGAGGAGAACTCACAGTGTGAAAACAGAGGGCAACACATTCTAGTGAACAGTGCAGGTAGGGTGCAACACAACACATTCTAGTGAACAGTGCAGGCAGGATGCAACACAACACATTCTAGTGAACCGTGCAGGCAGGATGCAACACAACACATTCTAGTGAACAGTGCAGGCAGGATGCAACACAACACATTCTAGTGAACAGTGCAGGCAGGATGCAACACAACACATTCTAGTGAACAGTGCAGGCAGGATGCAACACAACATATTCTAGTGAACAGTGCAGGCAGGATGCAACACAACACATTCTAGTGAACAGTGCAGGCAGGATGCAACACAACACATTCTAGTGAACAGTGCAGGCAGGATGCAACACAACACATTCTAGTGAACAGTGCAGGCAGGATGCAACACAACATATTCTAGTGAACAGTGCAGGCAGGATGCAACAGAACATATAACATATTCTAGTGAACAGTGCAGGCAGGATGCAACACAACATATAACATATTCTAGTGAACAGTGCAGGCAGGATGCAACACAACATATAACATATTCTAGTGAACAGTGCAGGCAGGATGCAACACAACATATAACATATTCTAGTGAACAGTGCAGGCAGGATGCAACACAACACATTCTAGTGAACAGTGCAGGCAGGATGCAACACAACACATTCTAGTGAACAGTGCAGGTAGGATGCAACACAACATATTCTAGTGAACAGTGCAGGCAGGATGCAACACAACACATTCTAGTGAACAGTGCAGGCAGGATGCAACACAACACATTCTAGTGAACAGTGCAGGCAGGATGCAACACAACATATTCTAGTGAACAGTGCAGGTAGGGTGCAACAAAGAGTAAACAATACTACTCCCCTTTCTCCTCTCCTCTCCTCTCCTCTCCTCTCCTCTCCTCTCCTCTCCTCTCCTCTCCTCTCCTCTCCTCTCCTCTCCTCTCCTCTCCCCTGCACATTGACAGCTGACTGCACACACCTGCCACATGCTCAAATGAACCATTTATTTTGACCTAAACAAATCAAGCCTCTATTACTGTCAACTAATTTGTGCAATTACATTTATTTAATTAGATGAAACCTAATAATCAATCAGACGTTTCCCTCCTTTTGTCTCGAGGCCATCTGGTGACAAAAGGTAGTATCCTCGGTCCAAGCTGAGGTCCATCACTACAGACTGATTATGATTTCTCATAAAGGTAGTATCCTCGGTCCAAGCTGAGGTCCATCACTACAGACTGATTGTGATTTCTCATAAAGGTAGTATCCTCGGTCCAAGCTGAGGTCCATCACTACAGACTGATTGTGATTTCTCATAAAGGTAGTATCCTCGGTCCAAGCTGAGGTCCATCACTACAGACTGATTATGATTTCTCATAAAGGTAGTATCCTCGGTCCAAGCTGAGGTCCATCACTACAGACTGATTATGATTTCTCATAAAGGTAGTATCCTCGGTCCAAGCTGAGGTCCATCACTACAAAGACTGATTGTGATTTCTCATAAAGGTAGTATCCTCGGTCCAAGCTGAGGTCCATCACTACAGACTGATTATGATTTTTCATAAAGGTAGTATCCTCGGTCCAAGCTGAGGTCCATCACTACAGACTGATTATGATTTCTCATAAAGGTAGTATCCTCGGTCCAAGCTGAGGTCCATCACTACAGACTGATTGTGATTTCTCATAAAGGTAGTATCGTCGGTCCAAGCTGAGGTCCATCACTACAAAGACTGATTATGATTTCTCATAATGATGGCATTTGGTCAAGTTGATTCTCAAAGTCCTCTAATATTTGTTATGACCTCAGCTGGTCGTAAATAACTCTGAAGACTGTCCTTTATTTGTGTATTACTTCCACTACCTGATAATAAACTGTTTGTTTAGCACTGTATCAGTCTGTTAACTAATCTATCAGAGTACACAAGAGCACAGTGTACATTGAGAGAATGGTTCAGGGTTAAACGATGAATCCCCCAGCAGATTCAGAGTGATACACACCCCTTGATTATCACATCCTGTAATTATTCCTGTTAATGATGGAGGAGATCCAGCGGGCGTGTAACCAGGCTGCTCTCATCTTGTTGTTGTTGTTTGTAATCAGGGAGGTATGTGTAGTTCAATAGGGGGCCTGCAGCTGTAGTAGGGTGGTATCTACAGTATGCAAAGTTAAGGACTGTAAAGCAACACACACACAGACAAACACATACACACATACACACAAACCAAGGAGGAGGAGAACCACTCTGGAAATCCATCACACTGCATCCTAATTGTATGTAAGAAAGTTGTATATCAAATGCAAACGAATGAATCAAACTCTGACAACAAAGGAAAATAAATGCAGTGGTTTCAGGGCTGGAGAGAAATGGTTAGTTCCCCCTCCGGTGTGGCTAAGAGAAGAAAGGCTTTTTAATTGTGTGTGGGGTCATAGGTTCAGGTAGCAACATCACTCATGGTCAGATCAGTGGTATTCAGCGAGCTCTTGGCTGGACATCGTTAATGGCGGAGGATCCCCTTGCTGGGTCTGGGGCCTGGTGTGTGGATTACAATTAATTACTGCATTGTTGGGTTCAGAACTTGCAAGAAAGACATTTCAGTGTATTTGTCCACGTGACAGTAAAAGGTGAAACTTGATTAGGGGGTGGGGGGTACGGAGACAGTGGGGGATATGTGTCGGGCTGGGGTGATTAATGTAGATGTCAGCAGCGCTGCCTCCTCCCCCTCTCCCCCTGGCATCTGTAATGACACCTGGAGATGGCAGAATGGTTCTACCTGCAGCCCAGCCTCCCTCAGCAGGGCATAATTCTTCCCAATGATCCTCCTCTGTCAGCAGTCCTGTCACCCGACCCGGTTCACAGCCTTATAAAATGGGCCCAGTCCTGTCACCCGACCCGGTTCACCGCCTTATAAATGGGCCCAGTCCTGTCACAAGTGGATATTAAGCTGTGCTCTGCCTTGCCGCACCTCTATCCAGCATGGAAACACACACACACACACACACACACACACACACACACACACACACACACACACACACACACACACACACACACACACACACACACACGGTAAAATCAAATCAATTTTTATTGGGCACATACACGTTTAGCAGATGTTATTGCGGGCGTAGCGAAATGGTTGTGTTTCTAGCTCCACAGTGTATACACACAAACACAGGGTAAAATGATTTCCATATTTTGCAGGCTCAGCCTTTAACATGGCCAAAGGATCGGTCTATATGATTCTCTAGTTTCCACTCCCTCCATCACTCTGTAACACACATGACTGGTGTAACTAAATACAAAATATGTGGAGCAAGTCATGAACCTGTAGACATGATGCATTGTTTGGCAGAGCACTTCACTCGGCAGTAGGCAGGACACATGCTGCTAGAGGGGGCTTGAGACTGAAGGAGAAGGGCTGTCTCTGTAACCACTGTCCAGCTCTGTGATGACTGACTGCTGAGAGAAACATGGCAGTTTGAACAACTATAGACCCTTCCTGCAGCCTGAGACTGTAGCAGGCTCCAGCCAGGCCTCAAGTGGGACTGTTCTTCATGTTTGAGGCCATACCTCTTAAATGTGATATGGAGGAGAGAAAAATAGAGATTTCTAAGCACCTCGGTTTCTAGGGGACAACATTACACACTTCAACACATCTGTTTTTATCCAGGCCAATAAAACAGAGAGAAAGAGAGAGAGAGGGATAGAGAGCAAGATAAAGAGAGGAGAGAGACATAAAGAGAGGAGAGAGAGAGAGACATACAGAGAGGGAGGGAGAGAGAGATAAAGAGAGGGAGGGAGAGAAGACGCTGTCTAAACCAGAGCACAGGTAGGGTCCCAGTCTCTCTGATACTTCCAGAGACACAGGTAGGGTCCCAGTCTCTCTGATACTCCCAGAGACACAGGTAGGGTCCCAGTCTCTCTGATGCTCCCAGAGACACAGGTAGGGTCCCAGTCTCTCTGATACTCCCAGAGAGGGGCTGATGGAGGTCTGGTCGGGACAGATTGAGACGGGACGAGAGGGAGAGGGGAACATTGAGGGGAGAAGACGGACACCTGAGATGAGTGTAGAGAGTCCAGCTCAATAAGTTAGTGGACATTTAACGTATCACCCCTGCTCTCTTCCTGTGCTAAAGACATGTTTCAGTGGAGGGACGAGGAGGGAGGATGGAGGGCTGCTATCAACTGTTGTTCATATCAGGATTACTGTGGTGCTATCAACTGTTGTTCATATCAGGATTACTGTGGTGTTATCAACTGTTATTCATATCAGGATTACTGTGGTGTTATCAAATGCTGTTCCTATCAGGATTACTGTGGAGATGTATCCTGGATCCTCTTTCACTTCAAATAACAAATATTTGGGTTCATGTGAAAATTACAGTAGGTATGTGATTTTATGTAGACTAGGAAATGCAACTAACAATATGGCAAACCAAAGCCCCATATACTACCCACCACTGCGACCTGTACACTCTCGTTGGCTGGCCTTCGCTTCATACTCGTCGCCAAACCCACTGGCTCCTGTCATCTACAAGTCTCTGCTAGGTAAAGCCCCGCCTTATCTCAGCTCACTGGTCACCATAGCAGCACCCACCCGTAGCATGCGCTCCAGCAGGTATATCTCACTGGTCACCCCAAAAGCCAATTCCTCCTTTGGCCGCCTTTCCTTCCAGTTCTCTGCTGCCAATGACTGGAATGAACTGCAAAACTCACTGAAGCTGGAGACTCGTATCTCCCTCACTAACTTTAATCACCAGCTGTCAGAACAGCTCACAGATGACTGCACCTGTACATAGCCCATCTGTAAATAGCTCATCAAACTACCTCATCCCATACTGTATTTATTTATTTATCTTGCTCCTTCGCACCCCAGTATCTCAACTTATACATTCATCTTCTGCACATCTATCACTCGTGTTTAATTGCTATATTGTAATTACTTCACCACCATGGCCTATTTATTGCCTTACGTCCCTTATCTCAACTCATTTGCCCACACTGTATTTAGACTGTTTCTACTGTATTATTGACTGTATGTTTGTTTACTCCATGTGTAACTCTGTTGTTGTTTGTGTCGCATTGCTTTGCTTTATCTGGGCCAGGTCGCAGTTGTAATTGAGAACTTGTTCTCAACTAGCCTACCTGGTTAAATAAAGGTGTTCTCAACTAGCCTACCTGGTTAAAAAAAGGTGTTCTCAACTAGCCTACCTGGTTAAATAAAGGTGTTCTCAACTAGCCTACCTGGTTAAATAAAGGTGTTCTCAACTAGCCTACCTGGTTAAAAAAAGGTGAAATGAAATAAAAAAAATATTTAAAAAACACTGGATTATAAAGGGAACATGAAACAGACAGATTTCTCAGGTAACTGTTTAGCTGTAGTGGAAGAGGAAACCAGACAGAGGCCTAATGTAATGAGATGGATGGTATCAGAGGCACCATGCTTCAGAGTCAGCCTTAGACCAACACAGGTCAGCCTGCCAGAGGAAGAGGAGCGGCTATGACACACAAAAGAGGGGATCATCATACAGACAAATTCCACACTTCCGTGATGGTGTCATTACTAAGGAGCTACTGTGTAATAACGTCTTGTCAAATACTTCCCAAGACATGTCAAGACACAATAACACCGGGACCTCTTCCACATTGAAGACTCTTGGCTGAACATACTGGGTCCCCCTTCACATTGAAGACCCTGGGCTGAACATACTGAGTCCCCCTTCACACTGAAGATCCTGGGCTGAACATACTGGGTCCCCCTTCACACTGAAGACACTGGGCTGAACACACTGGGTCCCCCTTCACATTGAAGATCCTAGGCTAAACACACTAGGTCCTCTTCACATTGAAGACCCTGGGCTGAACAGAGGGAAAGATTAAACACATGCCCGAGTCTATTGGCCTTCGACCTTGTCAAGATCCATCTTCCCGCCTCTCTCTTTCACCCCCATCATCATTAACACAACATCCAAATCGGACCTATCTCACTCTCTCTGAGACCTTTCCCATTTTTCTAAAAGGATCTGCTCTGGAGTCATGACTCTAAGACCCAATATGGCAGATGACTGATCGAAGGCAGACTTTTTGACAGACTCAACAAATATGGGTATATTTTCTTGATTTATAGCACACTATCCTGTCCTTTCACTAGGGGAGTTGAACACCCTGGAGGATGACAAGAGTACTACAAGAGAGAAGGGATTAGAAGGGAACCAATGGCAAGAATCCATATTTTGTATGTACAAAGGTATCAGGTAAGAGCCAAGCGCACACTGTGTTGAAGTAACAATGTTAATTGCAACAAAAGGGGCAGGCAAATGACAGGTCAAGGCAGGTAGGGGTCAATAATCCAGAGTAGCGGCAAAGGTACAGGACGGCAGACAGGCTCAGGGTCAGGGCCAAGCAGAGTGGTCAGGCAGGCGGGCTCAGAGTCAGGGCCAAGCAGAGTGGGCAGACAGGCTCAGGGTCAGGGCCAAGCAGAGTGGTCAGACAGGCGGGCTCAGAGTCAGGGCAGACAAAGGTCAAAACTAGGAGGACGAGAAAAAGAGAGAATGGGGAAAATCAGGAGCTGAGAAAACGCTGGTTGACTTGAACAAACAAGATGAACTGGCGCAGACAGACAGGAAACACAGGTATACAGTGCCTTGCGAAAGTATTCGGCCCCCTTGAACTTTGCGACCTTTTGCCACATTTCAGGTTTCAAACATAAAGATATAAAACTGTATTTTTTTGTGAAGAATCAACAACAAGTGGGACACAATCATGATGTGGAACGACATTTATTGGATATTTCAAACTTTTTTAACAAATCAAAAACTGAAAAATTGGGCGTGCAAAATTATTCAGCCCCCTTAAGTTAATACTTTGTCGCGCCACCTTTTGCTGCGATTACAGCTGTAAGTCGCTTGGGGTATGTCTCTATCAGTTTTGCACATCGAGAGAGTTCGAGCTCCTTGCAAAACAGCTCGAACTCAGTGAGGTTGGATGGTGAGCATTTGTGAACAGCAGTTTTCAGTTCTTTCCACATATTCTCGATTGGATTCAGGTCTGGACTTTGACTTGGCCATTCTAACACCTGGATATGTTTATTTTTGAACCATTCCATTGTAGATTTTGCTTTATGTTTTGGATCATTGTCTTGTTGGAAGACAAATCTCCGTCCTAGTCTCAGGTCTTTTGCAGACTCCATCAGGCTTTCTTCCAGAATGGTCCTGTATTTGGCTCCATCCATCTTCCCATCAATTTTAACCATCTTCCCTGTCCCTGCTGAAGAAAAGCAGGCCCAAACCATGATGCTGCCACCACCATGTTTGACAGTGGGGATGGTGTGATGAGCTGTGTTGCTTTTACGCCAAACATAACGTTTTGCATTGTTGCCAAAAAGTTCAATTTTGGTTTCATCTGACCAGAGCACCTTCTTCCACATGTTTGGTGTGTCTCCCAGGTGGCTTGTGGCAAACTTTAAACAACACTTTTTATGGATATCTTTAAGAAATGGCTTTCTTCGTGCCACTCTTCCATAAAGGCCAGATTTGTGCAATATACGACTGATTGTTGTCCTATGGACAGAGTCTCCCACCTCAGCTGTAGATCTCTGCAGTTCATCCAGAGTGATCATGGGCCTCTTGGCTGCATCTCTGATCAGTCTTCTCCTTGTATGAGCTGAAGGTTTAGAGGGACGGCCAGGTCTTGGTAGATTTGCAGTGGTCTGATACTCCTTCCATTTCAATATTATCGCTTGCACAGTGCTCCTTGGGATGTTTAAAGCTTGGGAAATCTTTTTGTATCCAAATCCGGCTTTAAACTTCTTCACAACAGTATCTCGGACCTGCCTGGTTTGTTCCTTGTTCTTCATGATGCTCTCTGCGCTTTTAACGGACCTCTGAGACTATCACAGTGCAGGTACATTTATACGGAGACTTGATTACACACAGGTGGATTGTATTTATCATCATTAGTCATTTAGGTCAACATTGGATCATTCAGAGATCCTCACTGAACTTCTGGAGAGAGTTTGCTGCACTGAAAGTAAAGGGGCTGAATAATTTTGCACGCCCAATTTTTCCGTTTTTGATTTGTTAAAAAAGTTTGAAATATCCAATAAATGTCGTTCCACTTCATGATTGTGTCCCACTTGTTGTTGATTCTTCACAAAAAAATACAGTTTTATATCTTTATGTTTGAAGCCTGAAATGTGGCAATAGGTCGCAAAGTTCAAGGGGGCCGAATACTTGCGCAAGGCACTGTAAATACCCAGGGGATAAGTGGGGAAGATGGGCGACACCTGGAGGGGGGTGGAGACAAGCACAAGGACAGGTGATACAGATCAGGGTGTGACACAAAGGGTTTTGAGAGTGGGTCAGTCACAGACTTCCCATCTCCACACAATAATCCCATTCAGACATCTGTGCGTTCTCATCAATCTGTTTGAAGCAGATACACATTCTTCAGCTCACTGTCTGGTGGTCCTCTCCTCCTTCCAAAAATAACTCTGGGCTTTCCATGCTGTTAAATGTCCCGTAGCGCTGCCTCTGCCGGTGGTGGGATCCTCAGCCCCAGCCTCAGCCCGCAGCCCGCAGCCCAAACCCCAGCCTCAGCCCGCAGCCCCAACCCCAGCCTCAGCCCGCAGCTCCAACCCCAGCCTCAGCCCACAGCCCCAACCCCAGCCTCAGCCAGGTCCTGTAAAGCCAAACTGTTTTACACCTGTGAGTCAGACAGGTAGGCTGTAGACTTCATTACCCCTGGCTGCTGTAATGACAGAGACCAGAGAGACTGAGAGGTCCTGGCTGCTGTAATGACAGAGACCAGAGAGACTGAGAGGTCCTGGCTGCTGTAATGAAAGAGACCAGAGAGACTGAGAGGTCCTGGCTGCTGTAATGACAGAGACCAGAGAGACTGAGAGGTCCTGGCTGCTGTAACGACAGAGACCAGAGAGACTGAGAGGTCCTGGCTGCTGTAACGACAGAGACCAGAGAGACTGAGAGGTCCTGGCTGCTGTAATGAAAGAGACCAGAGAGACTGAGAGGTCCTGGCTGCTGTAATGACAGAGACCAGAGAGACTGAGAGGTCCTGGCTGCTGTAACGACAGAGACCAGAGAGACTGAGAGGTCCTGGCTGCTGTAACGACAGAGACCAGAGAGACTGAGAGGTCCTGGCTGCTGTAATGACAGAGACCAGAGAGACTGAGAGGTCCTGGCTACTGTACAACGGCTCAATAATTCACACCTGAGCAGAGCCGAGGAACTCCCCAAGGTACACTGGAGGTATGCTGTCTGTCTGTCCTTGGGTATCCAGGGAGCCCAATCCAGACAGGTACGTCATGCTGCATTGGGAGGGGGACTGGGACTCCCCCTCAACCGGCTCCCCTCCTCTCCTCTCCCCCTCTTTTCCACATCGTAAAAATAGGCTCTCTCGGCCAGCCAGCCCAGCCGAGGCCAGAGCCTGATAACAGGGTGTGAGCCAGGTTGTTGTCATGACAGGGCTGGGTAAACAGCAGCATAGTCCAGTGAGTGATGGCAGGCCGCAGCTAATAAGTCAGGAGTGAATTCTTGAGCTCTGATGAGACAGGGGAGAGGGGGGATTAAGAGGGGGAGGACAAGAGCCTCCTAAACATCTCCCCATTCCCCTGTTTATAAGTCTAGACAGTGGCCTTCTTTCTACAATCCTCCTCCTCAGACCCCTACTACAGACATCATTATACTGCCTCTCTGCATGTTGCTCTCCAATGCTCTCCAGGAATCACCTGTTATCCAAGCCCCACATCCCTCCTCCACTGACGGGGGGGCCAAGGACATGCTTGGAGTCAGCCGTGAGGAAACCCCAAAACACTCAATCAGGACTATCTGTCTTCAAAGGCAGTGGAGGGGGGGGGGGTGGAAGGAGAGCAGGGAGGAGAGGAAGGAGAGAGAGGGAGGGAGGAGAGGATGGAAGGAAAGAGGAGAGGAGAGGATGGAGGGAGAGGGAGGGAGGAGAGGATGGAAGGAAAGAGGGGAGGAGAGGATGGAAGGAAAGAGGGGAGGAGAGGAAGGAGAGAGAGGGAGGGAGAAGAGGATGGAAGGAAGGAAAGAGGGGAGGAGAGGAAGGAGAGAGGGAGGAAGGAGAGGAAGGAGGGAGAGGGAGGGGGGTGGAAGGAGAGCAGGGAGGAGAGGAAGGAAAGAGAGGGAGGGAGGAGAGGATGGAAGGAAAGAGGGGAGGAGAGGATAGAGAGAGGGAGGGAGGAGAGGATGGAAGGAAAGAGGGGAGGAGAGGATAGAGAGAGGGAGGGAGGATAGGATGGAAGGAAAGAGGGGAGGAGAGGATAGAGAGAGGGAGTAAAGAAAAGGCAGCAGTGCACATATGGAAGGGGTTTTCTCCATAGAGATTCCTGTGTAATTACAGGAGGGGCTTAATTGTTGACAAGTCAGAGGCTGATGAAGTCTCTGGTTGAAACTTACAGTAATCCTGCACAGTCCCAACTCTTTTATCAGGAGTGATGGGTGTTACTATGGAATGAGAACTAAGCTTTATTAATTTCCATGACACATCCCTGCTCAATCACATTGTGCCTTTTCCAGAGAATTCCTATACGCCATTTAGCAGAGGCTTTTATCAAAAGCGACTTACAGTCATGTGTGCATACATTTTACATATGGGTGGTCCTGGGAATCGTTACACACGGCATGCTCTACCAACTGGCTACAAAGGGGCACTAGGACCCGTTGTTGCACCAGATAATTCCCACTACCTAAATGATCGGAATAATTGTTGGTTTTGAGTCTAAGATACAGTTATGTATCTGATGCATTTTCATCATACTGAACTCATAATGGAGAAGTCCATGCTCTCCAGTGGCCTCTCTGTGTGTCCAAAACAACATGCTGAAGGGTGGAGGGATCAGAGATCATTTCTCTGCTACTCTGATGGAGAGAGGCCAGACAGACAACAGGCCAACCCACCCATGAGATGAGATGACCCCCCCCCCCCCTTTAATATACTGCATACAGAAAGAAAAACAAAACATTATGCAAAGTAGCAACCGATGCCTCATTGAAAATAATGACAGCTTATACAGGGATATATTTTGACATTTTGCAATAAGAATTCTGGTGGTTTTGCGATGTGAGAAACATATCATCATTGGAATGAAAATATTTCTGAAACAGTGAATCCAGGACCTGTGTATCTCAGCAGCACTGTTTTCATTCCACTGAATGGCTGCTTCTCTTTGTGCTCTGTGGTGATATTCTCAGGATGCCTTCTCCATTACCCTCTCATCCATGCACTCTATCTTGGACCCCTGAACTAATACTATTACTGCTCTTCTCCTCCTCCTTCCCCTTCCCTTCTCTCCTACTCTCCTCTCCCCAACTCAAGCCCTCTCCTCCTCTCCCAGCCCTCTCCTCCTCTCCCAGCCCTCTCCCCCTCCTCCCACTTCCTGTCCTCTCACCAACTCAATCCCTCTGCTCTTCCGCTCCACTCCCCTTATCTCTCCTCTTCTCCCCCTCCTCCCACTTCCACTCCTCTCCACTCCCTTCTACTCCCCAGCTCAATCCCTCTCTCCTCCCCCTTCCCCTCCTTTCCAACTCAAGCCCTATCTTCCTCTCCTCTCCTTGCCCTCCCCTCCCATCCCCTCCTATCTTTTTCTCTCCTCCCCCTCTCCTCTCTCCTCTCTCCTTGCCAGTAGATGGGCTCTAATCATGGACCAGGGATACAATATTCCACCTCAAGCACATTAAAGTGTCTGGTATGTGTCCTTCACCTCCTTCAGTGAGGAGTTTATATGTCCAGCTGTTCCCTGAATGCTGAGTGAGAGGCTAGGCTAGCTACAGTACATAGGGAGTGGACAACCACAAAAGAGGATCAACTAAACCATCCACCAGTATGGAGCATGATGTTAAAGCCCCAGGTCAGGTCACAGCCAGACCCAGAGGACACATCAGGTCACACCCCAACCTCCTAAATGTCTCAGAGCTGCCCCATCTGGACCCCCTGTCTGAGGCCAGAGGACACGCAGACACACACAAACACAAGAAAGTGACCCCACTGCCTGGAAAGGCCTACACACATACACACACATGAACGTGAACCCACTGCCTGGAAAGGCCCACACACACATACAGTTGATAGAATACCTTCATACACAACTGACTGACAATGGAATTAGTATTTATTTAACAAGTATTCACAGTATATACCAAGCCTGATTTTTCAAGTTTACAGGATTTACCAAGCCCATTACCTATTTAGTCAGTTAGTTCAGTTGTGATAACATGGTAGAGAGATGAGAACACCACCCAGCAGTACCACAGAGGTTAAGGTCCACTATGGCCAGTGCTCCAGCAATACAAATCAAATTAAACGTTATTTGTCACATTCGCCGAATATAACATTTCACCTTACAGTAAAATGCTTACTTACAAGATCTTTACCAACTATCCAGTTAAGAAAATAAAGTTAAGAAAATATTTATTAAATAAACTATAGTAAAAAATACAAAAGTAACACAATAAAATGTTAACGAGGCTATATACAGGGGCTACCGGTACCGAGTCAGTGTGCGGGGGTACAGGTTAGAGGTCATTTGTACATGTAGGTAGGGGTGAAGTGGCTATGCATAGATAATTAACAGCAACTATTTTTTTAACATATTACATATTACTAGACAAGTCAGTTAAGAACAGATTTTTATATACAATGAAGGCCTACACCAGCAGGAAGCTGGGCCAATTGTGCACCGCCCTTAGACCACTGCACCACTCAGGAGACCTAGCAGCAATGTAAAACAGGGCCCCCCCTGTCAATGAAAAAGGTCCGGGTGGCCATTTGATTAATTGTTCAGCAGTCTTATGGCTTGGGGGTAGAAGCTGTTAAATTAAGGAGCATTTTGGACCTAGACTTGGCGCTCTGGTACCGCTTGCCGTGCGGTAGCAGAGAGAAGTCTATGACTGGGTGACTTAAGTCTTTGACAATTTTTTGGGCCTTCCTTGGACACTGCCTAGTATAGGTCTTGGATGGCAGGAAACTTGGACTCAGTGATGTACTGGGCTGTATGCACTACCCTCTGTAGTGCCTTGCGGTCCGATGTCGAGCAGTTGCCATACCAGGCGGTGATGCAAACAGTCAGGATGCTCTCGATGGTGCAGGTGTAGAACTTGAGGATCTGGGGACCCATGCCAAATCTTTTTAGTCTACTGAGGGGGAAAAGGTGTTGTTGTGCCCTCTTCACAAATTTCTTGGTGTGTTTGGACCATGATAGTTTGTTGGTGATGTGGACACCAAGGAACTTGACACTCTCGACCCTCTCCACTACAGCCCTGTCAATGTGAATGATGGAGTGTTCGGTCCTCCTTTTCCTGTAGTCCACGATCATCTCCTTTGTCTTGCTCACGTTGAGGGAGAGGCTGTTGTCCTGGCACCACACTGCCAGGGCTCTGACCTCCTCCCTATAGGCTGTCTCATCGTTATCGGTGATCAGGCCTACCACCGTTGTGTCATCAGGCAAACTTAATGATGGTGTTGGAGTTGTGCTTAGCAACGCAGTCATGGGTGAACGAGGAGTACAGGAGGGGACAAAGCACGCACCCTTGAGGGGCCCCCGTGTTGAGGATCAGCGTGGTAGATATGCTGTTGCCTACCCATACCTCCTGGGGGTGGCCCGTCAGGAAGTCCAGGATCCAGTTGCAGAGGGAAGTGTTTAGTCCCAGGGACCTTAGCTTAGTGATGAGCTTTGTGGGCACTATGGTGTTGAGTCAATGAATAGCATTCTCACGTAGGTGTTACTTTTATCCAGGTGGAAAAGGGCAGTTTGAGATTGGTTGGATCTGTTGGGGCGGTATGCGAATTGGAGGGGGTCTAGGGTTTCCGGGATGATGGGGTTGATATGAGCCACGACCAGCCTTTCAAAGCACTTCATGGCTACCGATTTGAGTGCTATGGGGCGATAGTCATTTAGGCTGGTTACCTTCGCTTTCTTGGGCACAGGGACCATGATGGTCTGCTTGAAACATGTAGGTACTACAGACTCGGTCTGGGAGAAGTTGAAAATGTCAGTGTAGACACTTGACAGCACATGCATTGAGTAAACGTCCTGATAATCCATCTGGCCCCGCGGCCTTGTAAATGTTGACCTGTTCAAAGGTCTTGCTCACATCGGCTACAGAGAGAGTGATCACAAAGTCGTCCGGAACACCTGGTGCTCTAATGCATTCTTCAGTGTTGCTTTCCTCGAAGCGAGCATAAAAGGCATTTAGCCCATCTGGTAGGCTCACGTCACTGGGCAGCTCATGTCTGGGTTTCCCTTTGTAGTCCGTAATAGTTTGCAAGCCCTGCCACATCCAAGGAGCGTCAGAGCCGGTGTAGTAGGATTCAATCTTAGTCCTGTATTGACACTCTGCCAGTTTGATGGTTAGACTGAGGGCATAGCGGGATTTCTTATACACATTTAGTGTCCCACTCCTTGAAAGCGGCAGCTCTAGCCTTTAGCTCAGTGCGGATGTTGCCTGTAATCCATGGCTTCTGGTTGGGATATGTACTTACGGTCACTGTGGGGATGACGTCATCAATGCACTCAATGATGAAGCCGGTGACTGAGGTGGTATGCTTCTCAATGCCATTGGATGAATCCCAGAACATATTCCAGTCTGTGGCAGCAAAACAGTCCTGTAGCGTAGCATCTGCGTCATCTGACCACTTCCATATTGAGCGACTCACTGGTACCTCCTGCTTTAGTTTTTGTTTGTAAGCAGGAATCAGGAGGATATAATTATGTTCATATTTGCCAAATGAAGGGTGAGGGAGAGCTTTGTACACATCTCGATGTGTGGAGTAAAGGTGTTCCAGAATTCTTTATTTCTCTGGTTGCACGTGTGACATGCTGGTAGAAATTAGGTAAAAATGATTTAAGTTTGCCTGCATTGCAGTCCCCGGCCACTAGGAGCGCCACTTCTGGACGAGCGTTTTCTTATTTGCTTATGGCCTTACTCGTTGGTGTTCGTGCCAGTGCCGGTATGTGGTGGTAAATAGACGGCTTCGAAAAATATAGATATCATTTTCTTGGTAGAGTGGTCTTCAGCTTATCATGAAGTACTCTACCTCAGGAGAGCAATACCTCGAGACTATCTTCATTTTAGACAATGTGCACCAGCTGCTTTTGACAAATAGACACACACCCCCACACCTTGTCTGACCGGATGTAGATGTTCTGTCCTGCCGATGCACGGAAAACCCAGTCAACTGCATATTATCCATGTCGTCGTTCAGCCAAGACTCGGTGAAACATAAGATATTACATGTTTTAATGTCCCGTTGGTAGATAGTCTCGAATGGAGCTCAACCAGTTTATTTTCCCAGTGATTGCAAATTTGCTAATAGAATGGACAATAGAATACAACAATAGAATCCTGTAACTGGATTCCAAAGGTTGGCCCAGTGACCAGAGTTACTCCCAACCTGTGACCGTTCTCCTCTGAGCTGACCCACAAATCACCCCTCCCTCCCTCCCTCCCTCCCAGTGAGTGAGTATGGATCGTCATTATCTCCTCATGCTCTAACGAAGCAGGAGGGCTGTCCTAGCTTTAGCATTGCCCCTGACTTTCAATCCCCCTGGGCAGGGAGGGCCACCCATGCTACCCCGGCCCGGGCCACTCTGCCCCAGCCTCCTCCAAGGCCTGACACTCCCTCCGCCGCCTTGCCTCTAATTGCTGCCTCGTAAGCAAGCGCCTCGGCAACAAATCCATTTATCAATAGTCAGGTATTGATCCCTTTGCTAATTCACCCCTGCAAGTAAGGTCGGGGAAGATGGAGGATGGGTACCCTGCCTCGCCGTGGGCCTAGTGTAGAGGGTAGGGGAGGACGGGTACCCTGCCTCGTCCCTGTCCTGTTGAAGAGGGTAGGGGAGGATGGGTGACCTGGCTATTAAAACCAGAGGGATTACTCTCCCCGTCCCCCAATACTCTGCCCATCCTGTGACAAAATAATAACCAAAATAAGGTCAGGGTGATACAATTACTGCTCCCTGGTCCTGACCCGACTGTAGGGGAACAATGGTCTGCTGGATGGGGGGCTGGATGGGGGGCTGGAGGGGAATCATTAAACAGCTAAATGAGAAACCTGTTCAATTTGTTGCATTAATGGTAGATGAAGAAGCACTTTCCCTGCTGTCCCAGTGGGTATTACAGCTGTATCCACAGAGCTGGAGCTACTGGACTGTCCGAGTTAACCTCATACAGCCACACCACAGATACAGCCTGCTGCTGCCCCAAGCAGACCTGAACGCTATGAATAAACTGCGCCTTTTCAGATAATAGCCTTTACATTGTCATGTAATGACTCAGGCTTTATTGGTACTAGAGTTCAACCTAGCCTTATGTCTGATTGGATTTTGCATCAATCATTATTCAGGGTGTTTGTGGTGTAAAATGTAGGCCCGGTTTGATATGTTGTTAACGTAATTCTAAGCAGTGTAGATTAATAAGGATTATGTAGGTACCCTAGCATATGTTATGGTCTAGTATTTTCACAACCAGTAATGGATATTGGAAATACAAATGGGGCAGAAAATACCCATCTACGCTTTGAAAACACCACGTTGAAAAAACAATATTATATTTCTGTGGCTGTATTATCAAAGTTTAAATATTAAATATCTATTAAATATAGATGGAATTGAGCCATGGAGTAAGCTGAGCGTAAAATAATTCATCGTGAAGTAAAACATCCATCAAAGTTAGCCATTTTGCTTTTGTTAAATAACATTTGCATGTAATGCTTAAACATTAGCATTTGGCTTTCATACATTTTCCTAAATCACGTATGCAGAAAAACATCAAAGACAAATCTTCACCCTTTCTTTCACCTATTCTAATACCAGCTTCCATTGCTAATTTCAGTAGACTGTATAACTCTCACAGCCAAGAAATGTATCCTTGTGTAAAATGCATCATTTGTGGATCTTGGTTGAAGGATCACATTCCCCTTTTGAAAGCGGATTTTCCCTGACTGTTGACTGAGTCTGTAGGACCAGTGATACTGTACAGTAAGTATCTGCCGGTCTTTACTAAACACTGTGCTGGATGGTGGCTGTGTAGTGCTGCTGCTGCCTCCACAGTGAGCCAGCAGTCCTCACCAGAGCAGAACCAGTCTGTCTGGCCACATCGCATCTGGACTAATTACAATCAGATGCTGATTCCTCTGTTTCCCTCTCCATTATTAGGATATAAACCCTGACTCCACGCCAGTGGCTTTTCTGGCACCTTCCACAGCCTTCCCTCACGTACCCCAGTAACTAATCACCCCCCCTACACCCCCCTCATGCTTCTTCCCCACAAAATTATTTCAACAAGAGTTTAAGCACTTCTCCAGAGCAACCATCAGATTTTCTGGCAGCCGTAGCGTAGTCTCGGCCAGGCGGCCCTCACAACGCAATGCAGCACAATGAGACTTTTACTGGGCCATTTGCAGACTGGTCCAGGTTGGTGATTAGCAGCTGCTTCATGGACACACTGCTCCTTCAAAACACTCTCTCGTTCCCTCGCTCACTCATATGTAATTTACCTTAGGGTTGGTGAATACATTCTCCCGTCTGAACATAAATTGTAAAGAGAGAGAGAGAGGAGAGCAAGAGACAAAGAGAGAGACAGAGAGAGAAAGAGAGAGGACAGAGTAAGGGAGGGTTGAAGGTGGAGGGTGAGAGAGGACTGTTTCATCTCTATAGCTCTGTTATTCACCCCACAAAACTGCTTTTATTCAATGCCACCTCTGTGAAATAAACGAGGTGTACTACTGTCACCTTGAAGACATGCTGGTGTCAGAAGCACAGCAACAGCCTTAGCTGTACTGTTTACTGAGGAGCTATGCTACAAGTCCATTAACTGTATGGAAAACATGGAGCTCAGGGAGTGCAGCCCTTCAATAATCACATTCAGCCTGTGTACTGTAGCTGTTGTGTTTTCACTGTGTGCGTGGGTGTGTTTTGGTGTTTGTAATGCAATTTATAAGGAGCTTAGACGGATCTGTCTCACAGTTTATATCTGCAAGAAAAACAAAAGAAACAACAATAAATAAACACAGAAAAAAATCTACACAGCAGCATACCACCCTGAATCCAACTGCTGGCTTGCTTCTTAAGCTGAGCAGGGTTGGTCCTGGATGGGAAACCAGATTCTGCTGGAAGTGGTGTTGGAGGGCCAGTAGGAGGCATCTGGTCTAAAAAAAATGCCCCTGGGCAGTGATTGGGGACATTGCCCTGTGTAGGGTGCCGTCTTTCGGATGGGACGTTCAACCGGTGTCCCGACACTCTGAGGTCACTAAAGATCCCATGGCACTTATCATAAGAGTAGGGGTGTTAACCCCAGTGTCCTGGCTAAATTCCCAATCTGGCCCTCATACCATCATGGTCACCTAATCATCCGCAGTTTGCAATTGACTCATTCATCCCCGTCCTCTCCCCTGAAACTATTCCCCAGGTTGTTGCTGTAAACGAGAATGTGTTCTCAGTCAATTTACAGGGTAAAAAAAGAAAAAAAAGAACAAATTATAAAAAAATTATACAATTACATTCCCAGTGGAGGCTGATGAGGGTAGGACAGCTCATAATAATGGCTGGAATGGAGTGAATTTAACATATGAAAACCATGTTTGGGAGGAGAGAGGTGTCATGACGTTGGCCTGGGGGTAGGTTTATGACAGTCATAAATACCTCTTCCCCCCTTTTTCCTCTCTACCCTACTGATGTTACATTTGCAAAACCCTTGGTTAACATAGAGATTCTGGGAACATCAGTAGGTGGGGGGAAATGAACTATATTCTGGTAATCCGAACAATTGAACATGTGCAGTGGTACTTAATGAATATGATGTCAGTTCGGTTGTCGTCTGAGACATTCTCATCAATGATAAGATGACATAAACTCCACAGTGGAAAGTCTACATAACTTCCAGTTCCGGGGATGTAGGACAACGGTCCTTTGTCAGAATGGTTCAGATAATAACTACAGAACAAAGCCAACATCAGCGTGAGCTTTGGTTGCGAATGGTATGAACTTTGAACTACAGAAGTGATACCTCCTAGCCGTTGAGTGAGCATCCGCTGCTGCAAACGCAGGTTAGGAAGGAACAGACAGAGTATCCCATCTACCACACAACAACGTTAATATAAAGTATCCAATTGACCAACAGAGACATTCTTCAAATGACAAAGGACTCAGTTTGGCAACATGGCCTTCCATCTACCACCAACCTACTAAAGCACAGCTCAGAGTAAATATTTATTGCATTTTCCTTTTCCAAGTGGGCGGTAATTTAGAATGCATAAGATACTGTATTTATGATAGCCCAGCTTCTTCCCTTTGTTCCTCACTCTTCCCGCTCTTTCACTCAAACCCAGCCCCTTTTCTTTTGTTTTAACAAGCTGTCATATCTGTTCCGCCCGCTAGGGACGTTTTCCTTTATGACGTAATTTGTAATCAAGTTATGATTTAAATGTGTGTATGTGTAAGTCTGTGTGATTAGTTAGGTATTTAGTAAATAAATAATTAAACCCAATTTTGTATTGCTGATTCAACTTGTTAGCCAGGGATCGTGCAGATAAAAGAATTTACAACTTTCAGATGAGACTGAATTAAGATGACGATTGATATTGACTGCTATTAATGTAAAATATTACTAGGTCTTTAAGAGTTTATTCGGAAGATAACAGCTCTATAAATAGTATTTAGTGGTGCCCGACTCTCTAGTTAATTACATTTACATGATTAGCTCAATCAGGTAATATTAATTAAGGAGAAATTATTTTATAGAATAGCATGTCATATCACTTAATCCGGCATAACCAAAGACACGACAAAACCATTCCATAAACTTCATTCCGGCCATTATTATGAGCCATCCTCCTCTCAGAGCCCCACTGGATTCTACAGTCGTGGCCAAAAGTTTTGAGAATGACACAAATATACATTTTCACAAAGTTTGCTGCTTCAGTGTCTTTAGATATTCTTGTCAAATGTTACTATGGAATACTGAAGTATAATTACAAGCATTTCATAAGTGTCAAATGATTCTATTGACAATTAAATGAAGTTGATGCAAAGAGTCAATATTTGTTGACCCTTCTTTTTCATGACCTCTGCAATCTGCCCTGGCATGCTGTCAATTAACTTCTGGGCCACTGATGGCAGCCCATTCTTTTGCCTTATGGCAAGGTGCTCCATCATGCTGGAAAAGGCATTGTTCGTCAACAAACTTTTCCTGGATGGTTGGGAGAAGTTGCTCTTGGAGTATTCATGGCTGTGTTCTTTGGGAGTGAGCCCACTCCCTTGGCTGAGAAGCAACCCCACACATGAATGGGTTTAGGATGCTTTACTGTTGGTATGACACATGACTGATGGTAGCGCTCACCTTGTCTTCTCCGGACAAGCATTTTTCCGGATGCCACAAACATTCGGAAAGGGGATTAATCAGAGAAAATGACTTTACCCCAGTCCTCAGCAGTCCAATCCCTGTACCTTTTGCAGAATATCAGTATGTCCCTGATATTTTTCCTGGAGAGAAGTGGCTTCTTTGCTGCCCTTCTTGACACCAGGCCATCCTCCAAAAGTCTTCGCCTCACTGTGAGTGCAGATGCACTCAAACCTGTCTGCTGCCATTCCTGAGCAAGCTCTGTACTGGTGGTGCCCTGATCCCGCAGCTGAATCCACTTTAGGAGACAGTCCTGGCGCTTGCTGGACTTTCTTGGGCGCCCTGAAGCCTTCTTCACAACAACTGAACCGCTCTCCTTGAAGTTCTTGATGATCCAATAAAGGGTTGATTTAGGAGCAATCTTACTGGCAGCAATATCCTTGCCTGTGAAGCCATTTTTGTGCAAAGCAATGATGACGGCACGTATTTCCTTGCAGGTAACCGTGGTTGACAGAGGAAGAACAATGATTCCAAGAACCACCCTCCTTTTGAAGCTTTCATTGTTATTTGAACTCAACCAGCATGACAGAGTGATCTCCAGCCTTGTCCTTTTATTTATTTTATTTATTTTACCTTTATTTAACCAGGTAGGCAAGTTGAGAACAAGTTCTCATTTACAATTGCGACCTGGCCAAGATAAAGCAAAGCAGTTCGACAGATACAACAACACAGAGTTACACATGGAGTAAAAACAAACATACAGTCAATAATAAAGTATAAACAAGTCTATATACAATGTGAGCAAATGAGGTGAGAAGGGAGGTAAAGGCAAAAAAAGGCCTTGGTGGCAAGGTAAATACAATATAGCAAGTAAAACACTGGAATGGTAGTTTTGCAATGGAAGAATGTGCAAAGTAGAAATAAAAATAATGGGGTGCAAAGGAGCAAAATAAATAAATAAATTAAATACAGTTGGGAAAGAGGTAGTTGATAGGGCTAAATTATATGTGGGCTATGTACAGGTGCAGTAATCTGTGAGCTGCTCTGACAGTTGGTGCTTAAAGCTAGTGAGGGAGATAAGTGTTTCCAGTTTCAGAGATTTTTGTAGTTCGTTCCAGTCATTGGCAGCAGAGAACTGGAAAGAGAGGCGGCCAAAGAAAGAATTGGTTTTGGGGGTGACTAGAGAGATATACCTGCTGGAGCGTGTGCTACAGGTGGGAGATGCTATGGTGACCAGCGAGCTGAGATAAGGGGGGACTTTACCTAGCAGGGTCTTGTAGATGACATGGAGCCAGTGGGTTTGGCGACGAGTATGAAGCGAGGGCCAGCCAACGAGAGCGTACAGGTCGCAATGGTGGGTAGTGTATGGGGCTTTGGTGACAAAACGGATTGCACTGTGATAGACTGCATCCAGTTTGTTGAGTAGGGTATTGGAGGCTATTTTGTAAATTACATCGCCAAAGTCGAGGATTGGTAGGATGGTCAGTTTTACAAGGGTATGTTTGGCAGCATGAGTGAAGGATGCTTTGTTGCGAAATAGGAAGCCAATTCTAGATTTAACTTTGGATTGGAGATGTTTGATATGGGTCTGGAAGGAGAGTTTACAGTCTAACCAGACACCTAAGTATTTGTAGTTGTCCACGTATTCTAAGTCAGAGCCGTCCAGAGTAGTGATGTTGGACAGGCGGGTAGGTGCAGGTAGTGATCGGTTGAAGAGCATGCATTTAGTTTTACTTGTATTTAAGAGCAGTTGGAGGCCACGGAAGGAGAGTTGTATGGCATTGAAGCTTGCCTGGAGGGTTGTTAACACAGTGTCCAAAGAAGGGCCGGAAGTATACAGAATGGTGTCGTCTGCGTAGAGGTGGATCAGAGACTCACCAGCAGCAAGAGCGACCTCATTGATGTATACAGAGAAGAGAGTCGGTCCAAGAATTGAACCCTGTGGCACCCCCATAGAGACTGCCAGAGGTCCGGACAACAGACCCTCAGATTTGACACACTGAACTCTATCAGAGAAGTAGTTGGTGAACCAGGCGAGGCAATCATTTGAGAAACCAAGGCTGTTGAGTCTGCCGATGAGGATGTGGTGATTGACAGAGTCGAAAGCCTTGGCCAGATCAATGAATACGGCGGCACAGTAATGTTTCTTATCGATGGCGGTTAAGATATCGTTTAGGACCTTTAGGTCCTCGTCAACACTCACACCTGTGTTGACAAGAGAATCACTGACATGATGTCAGCTGGTGTCACGTCCTGGCCTTAGTTATCTTTGTTTTCTTTATTATTTTGGTTAGGCCAGGGTGTGATATGGGTGATTTATGTGTTTTGTCTTGTCTAGGGGTTTTTGTAGATGTATGGGGATGTGTTCAGTTTAGGTGTCTAGGTAAGTCTATGGTTGCCTGGATTGGTTCTCAATCAGAGGCAGGTGTTTATTGTTGTCTCTGATTGGGAACCATATTTAGGCAGCCATATTCTTTGGGTATTTTGTGGCTGATTGTTTCCTGTCTTTGTGTTTTATGCACCAGTTAGGACTGTTACGGTTTTTACGTTTATTGTTTTGTAGTTTGTTTATGTTTGAGTTTTCTTATTAAAGAACCATGAACTACAACCACGCTGCGTTTTGGTCCGCCTCTCCTTCCCAGGAAGAAAGCCGTGACAGCTGGTCCTTTTGTGGCAGGGCTGAAATGTAGTGGAAATGTTTCGGGGGGGATTCAGTTCATTTGCATGGCAAAGAGGGACTTTGCAATTATATGAAACTCATCTGACCACTCTTCATAACATTCTAGAACAGCCTCAATTAATTGGGGCACGTACTCTACAAAGTCAAAAGCGTTGCACAGGGATGCTGGCCCATGTTGACGCCAATGCTTCCCACAGTTGTGTCAAGTTGACTGAATGTCTGGTGGACCATTCTTGATACACACAGGAAACTGTTGATCATGAAAATCCCAGCAGCCTTGCAACTCTTGACACACTCAAACTTGTGCACTTGGCACCTACTACCATTACCCCACTCAAAGATACCCTCTGAATGGCACACATACAAAAATCCATGTCTCAATTGTCTCAAGGCTTAAAAATCCTTCTTTAACCCATCTCCTCACCTTCATCTACACTGATTGAAGTGGATTGTGACATCAATAAGGGATCAGATTCACCTGGTCAGTTTATGACATGGAAAGACCATGTTTTGTACACTCAGTGTTCATTTGAATATATCACATTTAAGATGAATAGATCCCTAAAAATATACCAATTTATTATCCAAACCTCCCCACCCATTCAAACATTTACAATACTGATTTACAGCACATCTATTTATTGAAACATCAATGATATGGGGTCACGGATTAAAGTCAAACACATTCAGAATGGAACGTGCACATGAACATACTCTTTTATAGAGAATAATTATGTGGACAGCAGGGCAGATTAATGTTTTTTAAAATAGCTGTCCAAACATTCATACGCGAGTCTCTATTTTCCTGGCATTGCTAGCGGTGGTTTATTCTCCACTAGGAAGTGAACAGAATGTGGGCACGCGGCACGCCCAAGGCCTCGGGTCAACAGCATGATTACTTTTCTACTAGAATGGTGGCGCTGTGCAGCTCTATTGCCTTGTGACTTTACTGTGTGTCGTTTTAGGAACATAAAAGGTAAAAGGTCATTTCTGCTCTTAGAGCCCGAGGCAAATGCCTCTGAGCATGACGGGAGTCACTCCAACACTATTTCCCATCCCACCGTGCCAGTCTGTCAGGCTAGGGGAAATGAAACATAGCACAGCTATCATATAGACATCACCCACAATATAAATACTGCATAAAAAAACATAAATCAACATGTATCATTTAAAATGCCACAATGTCCACGGTTTGAGACAGATTAGAAAAAACACACAATGCACTTTATGTCACATTCAATTAGAAATTGTGTAAAGACCTGGATCTATCGATAGATGTTCTACATCTCTATGCTTTGGTCCACTAAGGACATACATTTTTATTTTTGAATATACGCCATTCAGCAGACGCAAATGGGTAGGCCCGGGAACCAAACCCACTATGCTGGTGTTGCAAACATCATACTCTACCATCTGAGCTACAGAGGACCACTTCTGTCTGTCTAATCAGAAAGCGCAAGCTCATCAACTTTGTGCCATGGCCATATTGTGTCTTTGACAGACATGAAGAAGAAAAAAAATCGACCGTTGGCTGAAAGCCTATCTAGGCTCCGTCTAGACTGTTAACATTTGGAGGATCCTGAATGGTAGGCTGTGATGATGATACTCTGATATTTACCAGATCTAAAAAGATGATGTCACAGTGAACAAGGGTCAAAACAAGTGGCAAGAATTTGGAACATGTGAACAGTTCACGGGGACTTATTATTTATTTCTGTGTGTATCATCTCAACACCTGGAGGAAAAGCCACGATTTAATAAGGTCCCTTGTTCTGAAACTACCTATTGATTTTCTGTGGAGCGGAGCGGGTGGATTGTGTTGTGGGGCAATGGTCTGCTCTGGCTTCTTGCTCCCAGCAGCAGCAGTTAAATTGAGCCATTTAGAAGCTGGGCTTGACTGTCTTTAGAGACTCCTGCTTGCCATGGCCTCTCCTCTCACAGATGATTTGTTTCCAGCAGGTGGGAGTTTTCTGCCACAGTACCCAGGTCTCTTTATAGAGAATCCTGCATCCTAAAAGGACAGACATGTCCATTTCCACTCCCAACTGGGTCTAGGACTGACCCCTTTGCACTACAACAATGGAGGCATATGCGTTTGAGACGTGTGGCATGATCATGACCTTTGAACAGAAAGTAGCCAAATCTTGGAGTCAAAACACCATTTACAATGTGCCGGTCAATTCCATCTGGGTTTTGGTGTGAATACATGCCTTTAATTTACATGTATAAACCTCACAAGGCCTGGAGAGATGCTAAAAGACGCAGAGTCATTGTTGACGTCTCATAAACAAGTGCAGAGAGCTCTACCCAGGCATTAGCATGGAGATAACAACGTTTAAAGAAATGCACCTCACCACAGACAGATATGAAGACTAATCGTTGCCTAACAGAGCTGTGGTTATTAGAGAGTGCATGGGGATCTGTGAAAACAAATGGCCAATTGGAGCAGTGATACCTCTGTTGTCACTACTAATGGAGTTAGGAGGGAAATAAAGTGCAGCTGATGCTATGATTATTGGAGGCGGAGGGAGAAGATGTGTTTCCATAAATGAGAGCAAGTCCTTGTAGCAGAGTTTCCAGCAGTGCTGCTACTTAACCCAATGATCCAGACAACACTTTGATGGATAGGGAGAGGAGCACCAAAAGCAGCACAGGGAGAGGAATCAGGAGGATAGAGACACTTAATACAGCTGTCTTACTCTGCAATACACTGACATACTGTACAAATATAATGTCCAACAAATAAACAAATGAACCGACATACATGTAACATACATAATCCACATACAGTATACTGTGCAAGTTCACGTACAAACACGTATGTAGCATACTGTACTGTATGTGCAAAACAAGGCAGGAAAATCAGGCCATTTTCACCAGTTGTAGTGAACCAGATACATTCATTAAGAGGCACACACATACTGTACCTCTCGTGTACTGCATCTCTACCACAAGGCTCTAAGAGGGCCTGTGAATGTACAGGGTGAGAATGACAGTTAATTCTGGTCAACGGTCATGAACGACTGTAAATCAAACATTCCATGTAGGCGTGCTATTGATATAAATATCACCCTCCTTTCTCTGAAAGCCCATCAAAAGAACAGAGACAGAAAATAAATGGTCTTGAACTCATAATTAAAATGAACCAGAGATCAAACGTTCCTCACATGCTATTTTCTCAATCACAGCTAGGAACGAGTCCAAACATTTCTCCTTTTCAAAGACCATGAATAGAAAGGGAATGGAGGTGAAATCAATGTGAACACTTCCTGTACATTCCAGCACAAATATGTCCAGAACAGGATGTAACAGGTCACATAAGAGTAGGGATATCACAAAACTAAGAACCAACGCTTTAACTGAGGAAATAAAAGGTGGGATGAGAAACTGATATGAGTGAGGGAAAAACATTGAAGGTGACCATGGCTTTTCTCACCTCAAGGCTGTGAACCTTTCCAGTACACTGTACAGTGTTGTAGCACATTCTCCAGCTAGAGCCAGTTTTTCAAGAGGAATCAATATGGCTGAACTATCGTGTTTTATGAGTTGCTACAATGGGCTGGAAGCCGTATGAGTGGAGTAATGTGTTCAGCTAGATTAGATGTAAACAGTCAGGACAAAGAGAGGGGGGAAAACAACAGAGAGAAAGGAAAAGGATAAGAGGGAATCGGGTGAAATGGAAAAGAGAAAAACAACAGAACAAAAAAAAAGCATTTAACTGCATTTGATTGTTCCTCACAGTAAATTACTAGTTGATATATTGTCTATACAATGAAACTAAATAGGAAGCATCTTCCCCCACATTGTCATATTTAGATACAACTACCACTACCCCTGGTCCCACAATGTGTGTGTGCTTGAAGGGGAACAATGTCTCCATGTCACTCTGATGGTGCTTACAGCCCAGCGGCTACAGTAATTGATTTGTCATTCATTTTTAATGGTGTTTAATTGGATAAACAGAAGGTCCACTTCTCATTTCTCAATAAATTATTAATCAAGCTATTTATTTATTTGTGTCAGCAAAATAGCAATCATTTCCATAGGCAACACTGCTGGAGCTTGAAAGTGTTAGCATGTTTGTTGTGTACTTCTAATTGTCTTTCTCTAATAGCACTTCCTCTTTCCTTAGGTGACTTTGAAACTGGATATGAACCATATCAACCAACCAAATAGAAATACTGTGCATTGTAGATATTGAGTCTGCCTGCTTGTTCCTGGTCCCTGATGGCCTCAGGACATGAAGTGTACAGGGAGGTGTGCAGGTGGTGGTTCCTGTGAAGTCACCTCTCTTAGACCCAGTAGGGGTTAATAGTCTCAGGCTGTTGCCTTATTACAGCCACGCCGGCAGTCAGGAGTCATGGCCGCAGTCAAATCAAATACATATCATCAAAACAGAAGGCCTATTGTACTTTTAAAACTCATCTCACTGTGATGATCAATTTGAAGAAAGAAGTTCAACAGCAGGTTGAAACAGTATAAAACATGGTTGTTTTGGCTGTTATAAGCCTATTGTGGACAGGCTTATAAGCCCAAACTCGAAAATGTAAACGATGATTGTGGCAACAATACAGTACATTGCCTACAGCATATTATGCCTGGAAGAAAAACATAAAACAAAACTGATTTAAGATGTCTTTGGTACATAATTGGTATTGCCAATAATCCAAAATTAAACAAATTTGAGTAATCGCATTTGATGTGGACTGTATTATTATGCATACTGAATGGACTGGTTACCTTATGCTACGCTCCAACATGTCTATCCATGAGTCTGGGAGAGAGCATATAGCCCTGGGCGATGCTATTAGTTCATTGATTGTGCAGTGCATCTTACAGTTAGTGAATTTGTATTTGATTTTGAATAGCCCATTAATAGGGCATTTTTATATTTTCATAATTAATTGGGTGACACATTACCTTTAGCTACACACAATATCTCACCAGCATGTGTTTCCATCTCCTCTCTCCTTTATTCCTTTCTCGACCACGCAGACCGGCTGTCAACAGTTTAATTAAATATTTTTTTTGTTTGCGAAAACATGTTACTATAGATATTCCTCAACAGATGTCACTTGTTTTCAGAAATTATGCACTGGGTAGCTGCAGGAACAAGGTTGGAGAGCCCACGGCATACAGGGAATATCACGTGTCGTGGCAGAGAGAGCATGCTCCTCAAACAGTGGTTGATGCGTGGAGTGAAAGTGTTCTTATATGCATTTCTCAGCTGCTTCGCAATAAAACCGAAGGAGCGTACAAAAGGACCGATGGGAAAGCGCGCAGCCTCCATTTGCTCATGTACACTCTGCCGCATGTTCAGTGCACGAGGTAAATTGCCGTGTACCACCTAGGCTGCCCAGAGTGGCTCGCTTGTTGGTGTGCTGGCAGCATGTGCCAACATATAGCAGCACCTTCGGTCGTGTGTCAAGAATTCAGCATAGCAAGTTTGTATGGAGGCCTGGGTATTAAATGGGTAAATAGTTAAATAGTAATATGCTCTAAAACGCTTTGGGGACAAACTAACTTTGCTGTCCTGTTTCCAGTTGTCCACATGGCTGGGACAACCTACTCAAGTAAGTGAATGCATTTAGAAAATGAAAAAAACGAAAAAAAAACATGAATTATTAGTTAACTAGCGACAGTGCAAATGAGCTGCTAAATGAGCTAACTAGTCTATACATGCTGTAGAGATAGTTAGCTAAGTGAATTAAATATCACCAGCTACCTAACTTCATATTAGCTAGCTATCTTAATGTATTTATCACTGTAAAAAACAGGTAACGTTAGCTAGCTAACAGCCATTGAGGAGGAGGGTGATAGGATAGCAGCCCCAACTGAGAGAGTAGGCTATTCTGGATGGGGCAGGCACTCCAGTCCCTAGAAGTGAGGACGGAGATAATAGTAACATAACCTTCAGTGCGGTGTAATTTGAGTATAATGAAGTCTGTTTCTTGTGAGGTTTTCTGGCCTCAGATAAAGATTGCTTTGAAAGCCTGTCTACAGATGAAGAGGTCCCAATGAAGAGCAGTGGTTCTCAGTCCTGGTCCTGGGGACTCAAAGAGGCAGATTTTTGTTTTTGCCTTAGCACTGCACAGCTGATTCAAATGATCAACTCATCATCAAGCTTCAAGCAGTATTTATGTATTCATTTGTGATGCTATCCTTGATATGATCCTGTTATTGTCACATGCTACACATGCACATGTGTGCCCATGCATCTATCAATCCAATGTTTTCATTATTTGTTGTAAGGGATATTATACTTTAGTAATCCACAATGACCTGGTGAGTTACAATTTTAATAATGACATTATCTTCCATATTCCTACAGATACCTTGTAACTGGAGATTCTTTCAAAAAGATTTCCTACAGTTACTGTGTAGGGCACTGCAAGGTTGGGTGATCAGGGCCATCTGGGACTGC
The DNA here is from genome assembly GCF_057628025.1 of Oncorhynchus mykiss. Lineage (NCBI taxonomy): Eukaryota > Metazoa > Chordata > Actinopteri > Salmoniformes > Salmonidae > Oncorhynchus > Oncorhynchus mykiss. The sequence goes on from NC_143048.1 coordinate 35,491,349, forward strand.
CTCCTGGAGGAATTCAAGTGTATGAAGGCTACATATGTCTTGCATAACTTCACGAGGATGGACACGAGAACCTGGAGGAGATCTGCAGCTCGCCACCGTGTGCCAGAGGAGAAGTCTGCTGCTCCGCAGGATGATTCAAGGATGGGGTCCAACAACGCAGCAAGAGAAGCAATCCGTGTGCGGTTGATTATCAAATCAAACTTTATTTGTCACATGCGCTGAATACAACAAGTGTAGCCGTGAAATGCTTACTTACAGCCCTTAACCAACAGTGTAGTTCAAGAACAGTTAAGAAAATATTGACCAAATAAACTGAAGCAAAAAATAATAAAAAGCAACACAATAACATAACAATAACGAGGCTTTATACAGGGGGTACCAGTACCGAGTCAGTGTGCAGGGGCACAGGTTAGAGGTCATTTGTACATGTACTAGATAGGGGGTGAAGTGACTGCATAGATAATAAACACTGAGTAGCAGCAGTGTACAAAACAAAAGGGGTGGCCGTTTGATTCATTGTTCAGCAGTCTTATGGTTTGGTGGTAGAAGCTGTTAAGGAGCCTTTTGGTCCTAGACTTGGCTCTCCGGTAGCAGAGAAAACAGTCTATGACTTGGGTGACTGGAGTTTCTGACAATATCATGGGCTTTCCTCTGGCACCGCATATTATATAGATCCTGGATTGCAGGAAGCTTGGCCCCAGTGATGTACTGGGCCGTACGCACTACTTGAAAATGTCAGTGAAGACACTTGCCAGTTGGTCAGCGCATACTCGCAGTACACATCCTGGTAATCCATCTGGCCCTGTGGCCTTGCGAATGTTGACCTGTTTAAAGGTCTTACTCACGTTGCTTGCCTCGAAGCGAGCATAAAAGGCATTTGGCTCATCTGGTAGGCCAGCGTCACTGGGCAGCTCACGTCTGGGTTTCCATTTGTAGTCCGTAATAGTTTTCAAGCCCAGCCCCATCCAACGAGCGTCAGAGCCAGTGTAGTAGGATTCAATCTTAATCCTGTATTGATGCATTGCTTGTTTGATGGTTTGTCTGAGGGCATAGCGGGATTTCTTAAAGGCATCTGGACTAGTTTCCCACTCCTTGAAAGTGGCAGCTCTTGCCTTTAGCTTGATGCGGATGTTACCTGTAATCCATGGCTTCTGTTTGGGATATGTACGTATGGTCACTGTGGGGACGACGTTGTCGATGCACTTATTGATGAAGCCGATGATTGACGTGGTGTACTCCTCAATGCCATCGGATGAATCCCGGAACATATTCCAGCCTGTGGTAGCAAAACAGTCCTGTGGCGTAGCATCCACGCCATCTGACCACTCCCATATTGAATTAGTCACGGGTACTTCCTGTTTAAGTTTTTGCTTGTAAGTAGGAATCAGGAGGATAGAATTTTGGTCAGATTTACCAAATGGAGGGCAGGGGAGAGCTTTGTATGCATCTCTGTGTGTGGAGTAAAGGTGTTCCAGAGGGTTTTTGTCCTCTGGTTGCACATGTGACATGCTGGTAAACATTTGGTGAAATTGATTTAAATTTGCCTGTGTTAAAGTCCCCGGTCACTAGGAGCCTCCTACTTCTTCAAAGAGGGTGCTGTTCCCTGGCAACACCATAGACTACACTAGGCACAACCAAAGTCTCTTTTAAGAGCCATCCACATTGCCGTTAGTGTATTCTTCCATTTACTTAGCTATGTCAAACTGCAGTTTTTCAATTCCCAGTTTCTCACCCTTTGATTTCTACTTCTCAAGTGAGGGTGCTGTTTAGGTAAGGGTGTGATGTCTGTACAAAAACAGGCTATTTTAAAAATGTGAACAATTAGACACCCTATAAGCCACACCTACACACTCATGTATCAATCTGATTGATGGATTGTGCTGTGCAGAAAGCAGGCTCAGGTGTATAACTATGGCTCCTTCCACCTTCAAAAAATAGGCAAGAGGGCCAAACACAGAGAATAGTAAGACACTTCATTATTTCTATAACTACTCCATATTGTTTTTCCTTGTGTGTCTTTATGTTTTTCATCATAAAGTACCCCTGCAGCCACTTAGTGTGGACACCAGGTCAGGCCACACACACAGATTCCTGTTGAACGTCGTCTCTTTTCCTTATTTTCTCAATAAAAGTCTCTCCTTCACTTCATCCCTCTCTCCGCTTTTTCCTAAATCCTTTAGGTTATATCAGCCGTGTCGGTGAACCCCTCCCGCATCTGAACTGGCTACATAGAGGGCACAGCATGATTAGAGGTGAGAGGTCACTGTCGGGTCAACAGGAAGTATTATTAAAGAGATGCTTTACATTGAAATTAAGATGTAGTAGTCCCAGAGTTAATGATCAAAGGTCAGTGTTGCATTTCACCTCCTGATGATTATGATCTGACAGTTGTCATGACGTTGGCCTGGGGGTAGGTTTATGACAGTCATAAATACCTCTTCCCCCCTTTTTCCTCTCTACCCTACTGATGTTACATTTGCAAAACCCTTGGTTAACATAGAGTTTCTGGGAACATCAGTAGGTGGGGGGAAATTAACTATATTCTGGTAATCCGAACAATTGAACATATGCGGTGGTACTTAATGAATATGATGTCAGTTCGGTTGTCGTCTGAGACATTCTCATCAATGATAAGATGACATAAACTCTACAGTGGAAAGTCTACACATCAGAGTTATCGGATTCACATGGAATTGTTGTTCAATTTAAATGTTTGAATATGAAATTATTTGTGATGGGATGAAATGTGATTTTAGCTTCTAAAATGTGAGATTTGGGTTTTCATAAGATAGGGCTGCTCAATCAGTGGCCCGCCCTGTGAAGGGACATGGGCTATAAAACTTTTCAAACACGCCCCCTCTCCCTTCCTATATAAAGCCTTGACGACAACATAACTTCCTGTTCCGGGGAGGTAGGATGACGGTCATATGTCCGAATGGTTCAGATAATAACTACAGAACGAAGCCAACATCAGCGTGCACTTTGGTTGCGAATGGTATGAACTTTGAACTCTTATTCACGACAGAACTGATACCTCCTAGCCGTTGAGTTAGTGACTGCAGCTGCAAACGAGGGTTAGGAATGGGCGGTAATTTAGAATGCATAAGATACTGTATTTACGATAGTCTTCTCGCACTTTCACTCAAACCCCTTTTCTTTTGTGTAACAAGCTGTCATATCTGTTCCGCCCGCTAGGGACGTTTTCCTTTATGACGTAATTTGTAATCAAGTTATGATTTAAATACCCGTCTCTCATCTACAGGTACGTTTTGATATGAGAGAGGATACCAACCCTCAGTCCCGTAATCGCCACCTAATCCGCTCTTAAGATAACCTTCGGACCGACTGGGAGCCCAAGGCTGGTTAGGAGACACCACTAGAGACACTATTGTGTAATTGTGACTGTGCTGATTCATTAATCATATTCTTTCTTCCCTGCTCCTCTGTTCTTCCCTCTTCCCTTTCAGTCGTTTACACCTCTCTGGCCACCTCCTATTTCTTCCTCTGTTTTTATAATGCACACCAGATGTCATTGAAGTACAAATTGAACTTGTATTTATAATGTAATATTACAATTATAATATTAAAATGCATGCATTATATATTTATGACACTTGGATAGTTAACTTCTATAAATAAAGCATTTCACATTCTCTACTGGTTGAAATTAAGTATCTCGTTTGATGAAATACTACACCTATCCTGTGTTCATCAGATTAATGCAGATGAAGAAAATTAGATATTGAGATGAACCGGTTTTAGAGTATTTACATGGATAGGAAGTGTAGTGTACTTTAAAAATATATATTTCTGTATATATAAATTCCTAATCAGCCTTTAACTAGTTAAATTATGTTTATTTTCTATTGCATAATTACAATGTGTAACCGTTGACGTCCCAGGACCAGGATTGGTAAACACTGTTGAACTGTATAATTGTAATACATACACTGCCATGCGAAAGTATTCACCCCCCTTGGCATTTTTCCTATTTTGTTGCATTACAACCTGTAATTTAAATCGATTTTGATTTCATGTAATGGACATGCACAAAATAGTGAAAATTGCTGAAGTGAAATTAAATAAAGATATAAAAAAATACAGAAAGTGGTGTGTGCTTATGTATTCACTCCCTTTTCTATGTATTCACACCCTTTGCATATGTATTCACCCCCTTTGCATATGTATTCACCCTCTTTGCATATGTATTCACCCCCTTTGCATATGTATTCACACCCTTTGCATATGTATTCACCCTCTTTGCATATGTATTCACTCCCTTTGCATATGTATTCACCCTCTTTGCATATGTATTCACCCCCTTTGCATATGTATTCACCCTCTTTGCATATGTATTCACCCTCTTTGCATATGTATTCACCCTCTTTGCATATGTATTCATACCTTTGCATATGTATTCATCCCTTTGCATATGTATTCACACCCTTTGCATATGTATTCACTCCCTTTGCATATGTATTCACCCTCTTTGCATATGTATTCACCCTCTTTGCATATGTATTCACCCTCTTTGCATATGTATTCACTCCCTTTGCATATGTATTCATCCCTTTGCATATGTATTCATACCTTTGCATATGTATTCACCCCCTTTGCTATGAAACCCCTAAATACGATCTGGTGCAACCAATTACCTTCAGAAGTCACATAATTAGTTAAAGTTCACCTGTGTGCAATCTAAGTGTCACATGATCTGTCGCATGATCTCAGTATATACAGTGAGGCAAAAAAGTATTTAGTCAGCCACCAATTGTGCAAGTTCTCCCACTTAAAAAGATGAGAGAGGCCCGTCATTTTCATCATAGGTACACTTACTCGTTACCTGTATTAATGGCACCTGTTTGAACTTGTTATCAGTATAAAAGACACCTGTCCACAACCTCAAACAGTCACACTCCAAACTCCACTATGGCCAAGACCAAAGAGCTGTCAAAGGACACCAGAAACAAAATTGTAGACCTGCACCAGGCTGGGAAGAATGAATCTGCAATAGGTAAGCAGCTTGTTTTGAAGAAATCAACTGTGGGAGCAATTATTAGGAAATGGAAGACATACAAGACCACTGATAATCTCCCTCGATCTGGGGCTCCACGCAAGATCTCACCCCGTGGGGTCAAACTGATCACAAGAACGGTGAGCAAAAATCCCAGAACCACACGGGGGGACCTAGTGAATGACCTGCAGAGAGCTGGGACCAAAGTAACAAAGCTTACTATCAGTAACACACTACGCCGCCAGGGACTCAAATCCTGCAGTGCCAGACGTGTCCCCATGCTTAAGCCAGTACATGTCCAGGCCCATCTGAAGTTTGCTAGAGAGCATTTGGATGATCCAGAAGAAGATTGGGAGAATGTCATATGGTCAGATGAAACCAAAATATAACTTTTTGGTAAAAACACAACTCTTCGTGTTTGGAGGACAAAGAATGCGGAGTTGCATCCAAAGAACACCATACCTACTGTGAAGCATGGGGGTGGAAACATCATGCTTTGCGGCTGTTTTTATGCAAAGGGACCAGGACGACTGATCCGTGTAAAGGAAAGAATGAATGGGGCAATGTATCGTAAGATTTTGAGTGAAAACCTCCTTCCATCAGCAAGGGCATTGAAGATGAAACGTGGCTGGCAACGAAGGAGTGGCTTCGTAAGAAGCATTTCAAGGTCCTGGAGTGGCCTATTCAGTCTCCAGATCTCAACCCCATAGAAAATCTTTGGAGGGAGTTGAAAGTCCTTGTTGCCCAGCAACAGCCCCAAAACATCACTGCTCTAGAGGAGATCTGCATGGAGGAATGGGCCAAAATACCAGCAACTGTGTGTGAAAACCTCGTGAAGACTTACAGAAAACGTTTGACCTCTGTCATTGCCAACAAAGTATTGAGATAAACTTTTGTTATTGACCAAATACTTATTTTCCACCATAATTTGCAAATAAATTCATAAAAAATCCTACAATGTGATTTTCTGGATTTTTTTTTCTCATTTTGTTTGTCAGAGTTGAAGTGTACCTGTGATGAAAATTACCTCTCTCATCTTTTTAAGTGGGAGAACTTGCACAATTGGTGGCTGACTAAATATTTTTTTGCCCCACTGTATACATCTGTTCTGACAGGCCCCAGAGTCTGCAACACCACTAAGCAAGGGGCACCACCAAGCACTATGAAGACCAAGGAGCTCTCCAAGCAAGTCAGAGACAAAGTTGTGGAGAAGTACAGGTTTTGGTTATAAAAAAATATCAAAAACTTTGAACATCCCACGGAGCTCTGCTATTGGGACAGCTTTATGTTGGCCCTTACAGTTTGTGTGCACCGTTTGTAACCATTATGTATTGTTTAATGTTATGTAGTGGCTTTGCTGGCATGCATCTAAAAACCTTTTTTGAGTTTGCCCCACCAAGATTTACATGCTAAAATCGCCACTGCTAAGGTTTGTATCATTCACAACTAAAGTTGCCAAATAACTCTACATCTAGTATATAGGACCTGTTTCAAATGATCACTTTAATGCTCAACATAGCCACTTCATATGCACAGTTGCTCCATAATTGGAAAAATATGCTATTTTATTCGGCTAAATTCGATTATATTATTTTTAGTATAAAATCATGTAAAATAAAGTAATGGCACAGGACTTATAAGCATATCTTGTCAGCTAAATGAACAAGCCTATGGCATGGAACACTGCCAGTTAACACAGGCCTACAGTAAGCCAACTCATATTCTGTTCTTCTGTAAAACATTTTCTTCATATCGTAATCTCTAGTAGTTTCTTTAGACCTGACCAAAAGAAATAACAGATTTTTTGTGATGGTATATATTAAATTGTTTTATTTGAGTTTTTTTTTAAATGTATATGTTTCAAAGACTCGCATCAGCGGCGTGTATGCCTGCAGGCCTGGAGTTGCTAAACATGTTTATGCTAATTCCTAGTCAATTACCGTGAGACCAGCAGGCTTTTGCATGACAATAACCAGCTGACAAAATGTCATGACCACCACAGCCCTAGTTGAGACTGGAGGTCTTGTGGGTATGGGAACATCAGGTCCACTGGTGTGCCACCAACCCTCAGCGAGGCCAGCATCTGGATGGGGTTGAGATGTCTAGGGTTAGATCTGGATGGGGACATCAGGTCCACTGGTGTGCCACCAACCCTCAGCGAGGCCAGCATCTGGATGGGGTTGAGATGTCTAGGGTTAGATCTGGATGGGGACATCAGGTCCACTGGTATGCCACCAACCCTCAGCGAGGCCAGCATCTGGATGGGGTTGAGATGTCTAGGGTTAGATCTGGATGGGGACATCAGGTCCACTGGTGTGCCACCAACCCTCAGCGAGGCCAGCATCTGGATGGGGTTGAGATGTCTAGGGTTAGATCTGGATGGGGACATCAGGTCCACTGGTGTGCCACCAACTCTCAGCGAGGCCAGCATCTGGATGGGGTTGAGATGTCTAGGGTTAGATCTGGATGGGGACATCAGGTCCACTGGTATGCCACCAACCCTCAGCGAGGCCAGCATCTGGATGGGGTTGAGATGTCTAGGGTTAGATCTGGATGGGGACATCAGGTCCACTGGTGTGCCACCAACCCTCAGCGAGGCCAGCATCTTGATGGGGTTGAGATGTCTAGGGTTAGATCTGGATGGGGACATAGGGTCCCCAGCTGTGCCACCATTGCACGGCCAGGCCAGTTAGTGTCTCTGAGGACAGGGAAGTAGACTTTTCCATCCCCCAGTCACTGGGCTACAGTATGTATGAAACCAGTGGCAGTGAAACAGTCATTAATGTGTTCAATTTGCCTTAATGGCTTTCTCAATCCCAGTTGTCAGTGCCATTCGTCCCCATGTGGAACTCCAATCCTGCTCCTCTCACAGCCTGTAATGAATCCATTCATCTCATAGAGATGTGGTCAATGCAGCCTGGAATGAAGCCTGCCATGGCCATGCCACTGGAGCAGCACAGGAGATACAACACACATTGCTTCACAAATACAATGTACACACTGATGTGTACACAGCATACAGTACACTCACAAAACATCCCACTGTCTTTCTCACATATGCAAGCATGCATGGGCAGACAAATGGTGTGAACAATGAAAGCTAACATATTGTAATGAAACAGGCAGGGAGCAGGTCTCGAACCCTCGACCTTCTAGCTCGAGGTCCGGCCCGCTATCGACTGTGCCGCAAAAGCATGCTCGGCCGGCAGGGTCGATTTCCTCGCTTATAAACCCAGGGTCGTTGCAAAAAAAAGCTAGCATATGAAAGCTAACATGTGAAAGCTAACATGTGAAAGCTAACATACGAAAACTAACATGTGAAAGCCAACATGTGAAAGCTAACATGTGAAAGCTAACATATGAAAGCTAACATGTGAAAGCTAACATATGAAAGCTAACATGTTCATCTAGGTCAGTGGTTCCCAAACTTTTTATAGTCCCTAACCCCTTCAAACATTCGACCTCCAGCTGCCTACCCCCTCTAGCACCAGGGTCAGTTGCCATCATTGTAAGCCTGCCACACACACACTATACAATACATTTATTAAACATAAGAATGAGTGTGAGTTTGTGTCACAACCCGGCTCGTGGGAAGTGACAAAGAGCTCTTATAGGACCAGGGCACAAATAATAATATAATAATAATCAATATTTTTGCTCTTTATTTAGACATGTTACATATAAAACCTTATTTGTTCATCAAAAATTATGAATAACTCACCACGGGTTAATGAGAAGAGTGTGCTTGAAAGGATGCACATAACTTTTCAATGTTGGGTTGTATTGGAGAGAGTCTTAATGTTAAATAATTTTCCACACACACAGTCTGTGCCTGCATTTAGTTTTCATGCTAGTGAGGGCCAAAAAGCTTCTGATTCAAATCGATTTTCACAGAACCACTTGTTGCAAATACCTTGGGTATTTGAAACAGCAAGCTTTTGGTACTGGCCCAAAACTCTAACCGCTACCATGGCCAACTTATTCTATAACAAACAAAGAACTATAACTCTCAAATACCTACATCTACATTCAGGGCATGTCCCAAGTCATATTCATATTACGAAACTATACAAATGGGACAATTCCCACTAGAGATTGTTTTTCCATCTCAAAACCAATCAAATTATTTTCCCACCCTAAGTGTCATGTACTGTTTATGAAAAATCTATTTCCAATGTATGTATTTTTAAGAGGCTGAGAGTATTCCTATTTCCAGACTACACACAGTACGAGTGGCCGCCAGCATGCCTAATATGATGCTTATGAGAAGGGAAAGCTTGTTAAAAGGACACGTTAGAGCTGTAATTGATTCATATTGGTTGATAGAGGATGAGGCTGTGTGTGGGTGCGTGCTTGTTGGAACGCTGCCCAATAATCAGACAGCACCATAGGCTGGGTGCTCCTCACCTCTCTACCTGAACCCAGAGCCCACCACTAAATCCCCTCCCTACCTTGGCCTGGCCAGCAGGCCCAAGGATCAATAAGTAATTTTTTGCAGCTGATTAGTTTGCAGCAGGAAGGTGGGCGCATCTGATTCGTTGTGAGGATATAATCAAGCACTAAAAAGTAGCGTTTTTCTGCTGTAATGGGAGTATATGCGGGGGTAAAGATATGATGTGATAAATGTTTTGGGAGGAGATGAACAGGATGCCATGATGGAGGAAACATATCAGCAGAGAGAAGCAGAGAGAAAAATACCAGCAGAGAGAAGCCTTCACACACAGGGCTGGCTAGAGACTCCCCTAGCCTGTAGCGATTTTAGCATGTAAATCTTGGTGGAGCAAACAAACAAAAAATAATTTGGGATGCATGCCAGCAAAGCCACAACACAACACTAAACAATACATTAACTGCACTATAACGGTGACAAACAGTGCCCACAAACTGTTAGGGCCTACATAAAGCTTTCACAACAGCAGAGTCCCAACAGCAGTCCCAACACCTTACCACTGCCTCACCTGGCTATCAGCAGAGCCTTGTCTGGCAGCGAAACAGTTCATTCAGCCTCATTTATTGCCTTTAAAAAAACATAGCTGATATGGCTGACTTGCTTTAAGGATCCATCCCTTTAAAAAAAAAAGATTTTCACCTAAAATTACATACCCAAATCTAACTGCCTGTAGCTCAGGAACTGAAGCAAGAATATGCATATTCTTGATTCCATTTGAAAGGAAACACTTTTGAAGTTTGTGGAAATGTGAAAGCAATGTAGGAGAATATAACACATTAGATATGGTAGAATATAATACAAAAAACAATCTTTGAAATGCAAGAGAAAGGCCATAATGTATTATTCCAGCCCAGGCACAATTTTGATTTTGGCCACTAGATGGCAGCAGTGTATGTGCAAAGTTTTCGACTGATCCAATGAACCATTGCATTTCTGTTCAAAATGTTGTATCAAGACTGCCCAAATGTGCCTAAATGGTTTCTACTGAAAATTGAGATTTACAAACTATGGCATAGGGGGACGACAAGCAGATAAGAGGAAATTCATACTTTCGATTGAGACAATGAGCAAGCTACTGTAGGACGGATGTAGCCAATATAATTATTTGTTCAGCACTTTTGAAATGTACAGCGAGAGAATTCAGACCATGAGCTGTTCTTACAGTATTCTCCCTGTACACCAAGTCAGAACAATAGGATAAGTAACGGAGGAATATACTGTATGCAGACAATGAAAGATATTTGATGATTACATTTCTCTAAAACAGGTTAAAGGCTACTTGTGCAATACCAAGTCAGAACAGTAGGAAAAATTAAGATGGGGAAAATAGACCAAATTATTAGGGTGAGGCACATGGGCTACTAACAGCTTACTACACAACACACTTAGTATTACATTTTTAGCTACAGTATACATATCTCCCTCGCATATTAGATAATTTATGCAGCAGCATACAATACATTTTTCAACTCTCCCTGTTGTGCTGTGCTCACTTGAACTGGAAGGTGGCGAGGCTGTCCTTCGTGGGCACATTTTGTCATCAAACTTTGTCATCAAAGTCTGGCATTCTTTGGACTTATGGTGCTTTCAAGACAACAAGAAACTCGGAAAAAATCAAGGTTGTTATTATTATTATTATTATTTATTTATTTATTTATTTATTTATTTTCACCTTTATTTAACCAGGTAGGCTAGTTGAGAACAAGTTCTAATTTACAACTGCAACCTGGCCAAGATAAAGCATAGCAGTGTGAACAGACAACACAGTCAATAACACAGTAGAACACAGTAGAAAAAAAGAAAAAAAGAGTCTATATACATTGTGTGCGAAAGGCATGAGGAGGTAGGCAAATAATTAGAATTTAGCAGATTAACACTGGAGTGATAAATGATAAATGGTCATGTGCAGGTAGAGATATTGGTGTGCAAAAGATCAGAAAAGTAAATAAATAAAAATAGTATGGGGATGAGGTAGGTGAATTGGGAGGGCTATTTACCGATGGACTATGTACAGCTGCAGCGATCGGTTAGCTGCTCAGATAGCAGATGTTTGAAGTTGGTGAAGGAGATAAAAGTCTCCAACTTCAGCGATTTTTGCAATTCGTTCCAGTCACAGGCAGCAGAGAACTGGAAGGAAAGGCGGCCAAATGGGGTGTTGGCTTTAGGGATGATCAGTGAGATACACCTGCTGGAGCGCGTGCTACGGGTGGGTGTTGCCATCGTGATCAATGAACTGAGATAAGGCGGAGCTTTACCTAGCATGGACTTGTAGATGACCTGGAGCCAGTGGGTCTGGCAACGAATATGTAGCGAGGGCCAGCCGACTAGAGCATACAGGTCGCAGTGGTGGGTGGTATAAGGTGCTTTATTAACAAAACGGATGGCACTGTGATAAACTGCATCCAGTTTGCTGAGTAGAGTATTGGAAGCTATTTTGTAGATGACATCGCCGAAGTTGAGGATCGGTAGGATAGTCAGTTTTACTAGGGTAAGTTTGGCGGCGTGAGTGAAGGAGGCTTTGTTGCGAAATAGAAAGCCGATTCTAGATTTGAATTTAGATTGGAGATGTTTGATATGAGTCTGGAAGGAGAATTTATAGTCTAGCCAGACACCTAAGTACTGATAGTTGTCCACGTATTCTAGGTCGGAACCATCCAGGGTGGTGATGCTAGTCGGGCTTGCGGGTGCAGGCAGCGAACGGTTGAAACGCATGCATTTGGTTCCGCTAGCGTTTAAGAGCAGTTGGAGGCCACGGAAGGAGTGTTGTATGGCATTGAAGCTCGTTTGGAGGTTAGATAGCACAGTGTCCAAGGAAGGGCCAGAAGTATACAGATGGATCAGGGAATCTGGATCAGGGAAGCTGCTCTTGTTCTCCATGGACTTTACAGTGTCCCAGAACTTTTTGGAGTTAGAGCTACATGATGCAAATTTCTGCTTGAAAAAGCTGACTGCATGTATTGGTTCCTGCCTCCCCCGAACAGTTGCATATCGCGGGGACTATTCGATGCTATTGCAGTCCGCCACACAATGTTTTTGTGCTGGTCGAGGGCAGTCTGGTCTGGAGTGAACCAAGGGCTATAGCTGTTCTTAGTTCTGCATTTTTTTGAACGGAGCATGCTTATCTAAGATGATGAGGAAGTTACTTTTAAAGAATGACCAGGCATCCTCAACTGACGGGATAAGGTCAATGTCCTTCCAGGATACCCGGGCCAGGTCGATTAGAAAGGCCTGCTCGCAGAAGTGTTTTAGGGAGCGTTTGACAGTGTTGAGGGGTGGTCGTTTGACCGCGGACCCGTAGCGAATACAGGCAATGAGGCAGTGATCCCTGAGATCCTGATTTGAAGAAAGCGGAGGTGTATTTGGAGGGCCAGTTGGTGGGGATAATGTCTATGAGGGTGCCCATGTTTACAGATTTAGGGTTGAACCTGGTAGGTTCATTGATGATTTGTCTGAGATTGAGGGCATCTAGCTTAGATTGTAGGACTGCCGGGGTGTTAAGCATATCCCAGTTTAGGTCACCTAACAGAACAAACTCTGAAGCTAGATGAGGGGCGATCAATTCACAAATGGTGTCCAGGGCACAGCTGGGAGCTGAGGGGGGTCAGTAGCAGGCAGCAACAGTGAGAGACTTATTTCTGGAGAGATACATTTTTAAAATTAGAAGTTCAAACTGTTTGGGTATGGACCTGGAAAGTATGACATTACTTTGCAGGCTATCTCTGCAGTAGACTGCAACTCCTCCCCCTTTGGCAATTCTATCTTGACGGAAAATGTTATAGTTGGGTATGGAAATCTCAGAATTTTTGGTGTCCTTCCTAAGTGGCCTTCCTAAGCCAGGATTCAGACACGGCAAGGACATCAGGGTTGGCAGAGTGTGCTAAAGCAGTGAGTAAAACAAACTTAGGGAGGAGACTTCTGATGTTGACATGCATGAAACCAAGGCTTTTTCGATCACAGAAGTCAACCAATGAGGGTGTCTGGGGACACGGGTTAAATCATGATGATGTGAGTGATATTCAGGTCATTGCTTTAGAAAGAGACCCACGATCCTGATTAACAATTTCGAGTTGGATGATCGTTCAAAATTTATTTTCCCAGTCAGAGCTATTTTTTTCCAGAGGTCCCAGTTGTCTTGAACTCACTGAAGTCAGATTTTGCAGTTCCGAGTTAACAGTTGTTTTGATAGCGGCACAAATCATGCTTCATTGACAGCATGGCCAATGTTGAATGTTTAGAACTTTAAGCTTGGAAAAGAGACCCTTAATCCCAGACTTTGGACCACACAGCCACTCCACTGAATAGTAAAACAGGCAACCCCACCCCCGAACATCTATATATATATATATATATTTTTTTTTTTATGCTACAAATGTGGGGCTCAAAACAGGTGGAGGCTCCTAATTGAAGCCTCCTCTAGGAATTTCATTTAAAAAAGTTTTCCTTTTGAGATATACTAAATATATTCACGTCACCACATAATTTATTAAAACACACTGTTTTGCCAACAAAGGTCTACAGTAGCCTCAACAGCACTCTGTAGGGTAGCACCATGGTGTAGCCAGAGGACAGCTAGCTTCCGTACTCCTCTTGGTACATTGACTTCAATAAAAAACCTAGGAGGCTCTTCGTTCTCACCCCCTTCTATAGACTTACACAGTAATTATGACAACTTCTTGAGGATGTCCTCCAACCTATCAGAGCTCTTGCAGCATGAACTGACATGTTGTCATCCCTACCAAAGGAACAGAGAATGAATCTAGTACTGAAAGCATAAGCTACAGCTAGCAAGCACTGCAGTGCAAAACATGTGGTGAGTAGTTGACTTAAAGAGAGAGAAAGACAATAGTTTAACAGTTTTCAAACAATTAATTTCTTCAAAAATGAAGGAGAAGCAAGAGAGAGAGAGAGATATTGTCATTTCTTTTGACTTTCAGTTTCACTTACTTAGCTAGCAAATGCAGCTGGCTAGTTTAGCCTGCTCAAACATAGGGATACTATGTTAGCTAGCTGGCTATGACTATCCAACACAATGCTGTAACTCTTCCAAGTCAAGGTAAGCGTTTGGTTTTATTGTAACTGCTAAACTGCTCGCTGACTACACACTGTAACGTTACTGCATGATTGTAGCGGGTTTACTAACGCATTAGTTCAATTAGCTATGTTGACTAGGATGTTACTTTAGCTAATATGAGGACAACGATGAAGGTTGTGTGTAACGGTGACTTGGAAAGGTTTTTTCGCCTGATCACAAACAGCAAATGAAGGGAAAATGTGAGAGAAGGAGGGGTCATAGAGGCAAGAAGGAATACAACTTGGCTGCTATGAAAGCGAACTGTGTTTACACTGATCAGGGGTGTATTCCTTCCACTGATTATGTAGAAAAACATTTCTTAAATTAAAGCAAATGAAACAAGGATAAAAATATCTGAATTTGTCCAATAGAATCTCTCGTTTGCAACTGTTGGAGTAATTATTACACCCTAGATAAGCTTTCTCTCAACCTGTGTGCACCTATGATGTACATTTTCATTCATAGGCTAGGTTGTAGTAGCCTAAACCTATTGGTGGTACATTGAACTGGGGGAATGGAATATGAATGACAAACATCCAATACGCTGTAATAGAAATTGGGCCATGCTCATGAAGAAAACAAAAATTGTCCGCCCTCATCATAAACAGCACTGACAGCCACAGGATTAGAACCACTGGCCAGGTCCTAAAAATACAAATGAATGCCATTCTTTCAATTGAGAGAATCTGTGTTTGTGGAAGCATGCCTTCTATCAGCTGGTGGAAATTAAAAATAAACTTGATATGTTCAGGGGTGATCAGGATGGAGGGGGAGAGTAAAGAAGAGCAAAGTAAATGAGAGGAGAGTGAAGGAGAGGAGATTAAAGGAGAGAGGAGAAAAGAGGAGAGTAAAGGAGAGGAGAGAAGGAGAGAATGGTAAAGGAGAGGGGAGTAAAGGAGAGAAGAGGAAAGGAGAGGAGAGTAAAGGAGAGAAATAGGATAGTAAAGGAGAGAAGAGGACAGCAAAGGAGAGGAGAGTTGAAGAGAGGAGAGTAGAGTAAAGTAGAGCAGGGGAGAGTAAAGAAGGAGACGAGAGTAGAGGACAGGAGAGTAAAAGAGAGGAGAGGAAAGTAAAGGCAGGAGAGTAGAGTAAAGGTTTGGAGAGTAAATGAGAAAAGAGGAAAATAAAGGAGAGGAGAGTAAAGGAGAGCAGAGGAGAGTAAATGAGAGCAGAGTAAAGGAGAGCAGAGTAAAGGAGAGGAGAGTATAGGAGAGAAGAGCAGAGTAAAGGAGAGCCGAGTAAAGGAGAGGAGAGTATAGGAGAGAAGAGGAGAGTAAAGGAGAGCAGAGTAAAGGAGAGCAGAGTAAAGGAGAGGAGAGTATAGGAGAGAAGAGAAAAGGAGAGGAGAGTATAGGAGAGAAGAGTAAAGGAGAGCAGAGTAAAGGAGCGGAGAGTAAAGGAGAGCATAGTAAAGGAGAGGAGAGTATAGGAGAGAAGATGAGAGTAAAGGAGAGCAGAGTAAAGGAGAGGAGAGTATAGGAGAGAAGATGAGAGTAAAGGAGAGCAGAGTAAAGGAGAAGAGAGTATAGGAGAGAAGAGAAAAGGAGAGGAGAGTATAGGAGAGAAGAGGAGACTAAAGGAGGGGAGAAGGGAAGTAAAGAAGAGGAAAGGAGAGAAGGAAGAGAGTAAAGGAGAGAAGATGAGAGTAAAGGAGAGGAGATGGAAGGAGAGAAGGAGGAGAGATGAGGAGAGTAAAGGAGAGAGAGGAGAGGAGAGGAGAAAAGAGTAAAGGAGAGGAGAGGGAAGGAGAGAAGGAGGAGAGAAGAGGAGAGTAAAGGAGAGAGAGGAGAGGAGAAAAGAGTAAAGGAGAGGAGAGGGAAGGAGAGAAAGAAGAGAGTAAAGGAGAGAAGATGAGAGTAAAGGAGAGGAGAGAAGGAAGAGAGGAGAGGAGAAAAAGGAGAGAATAGGAGAATAAAGGTTAGGAGAGTAAAGGAGAAGAAAGGAGAGAAGAAGAAATTAGAGTAAAGAACAGGAGAGTTAAAAAGGATAGAAGAGGATAGTAAAGGAGATGAGAGGATAGTAAAGGAGAGGAGGGTAAAGTAGAAAATAGTAAAGTAAATGAGAGGAGAGTAAAGGAGAGTAGTGGAGATAATAAGAGGAGAGTAAAGGAGAAAGGAGAGTAAAGGAGAAGAGAGGAGAGTAGAGGAGAAGAGAGGAGAGTAAAGGAGAAGATAGGATAGTAAAGGAGAGTAAAGGAGAAGAGAGGAGAAGAGAGGAGCATGCCCAGGCGTTGTAGGGAGGTCATACAGGCACGTGGAGGCCACACACACTACTGACACTCATTTTGACTTGTTTTAAGGACATTACATCAAAGTTGGATCAGCCTGTAGTGTGGTTTTCCACTTTAATTTTGAGTGTCACTCCAAATCCAGACCTCCATGGGTTGATACATTTGATTTCCATTGATAAGTTTTGTGTGATTTTGTTGTCAGCACATTCAACTATGTAAAGAAAAAAGTATTTAATAAGAATATTTCATTCATTCAGATCTAGGATGTGTTATTTTAGTGTTCCCTTTATTTTTTGGAGCAGTGTATATTCACTCACCAAGACAGGAGATCCAACTCAGGACTGCAATTCACCCATAATACTTGATCTGATTGTCAACATTTGACAATCTTTAACTGCTGCAAATCCTAGTAACAGTGTAAGGGTGTAATTGAGCCATCTTCCATTCACTGTGTTTTCAGTGGGTTACGGAGTGAGCCTTATTAGCAAGTTGGCCTGTGCATGTTCTGCATTAACTTATTAAATGGACACAACTGACTTTCACTGTTGACCTCTAACCTCTTTAATCTTCCCTGTCTAATCTATCAAATCAAATCCAATGTTATTTTTCACATGCTTCATAAACAACAGGTGTAGTCTAACAGTGAAATGCTTACTGATGGTCCCTTCCCAACAATGTAGTGAGGCCTCCCGAGTGGCGCAGAGGTCTAAGGCACTGCATCGCCGTGCTTGAGGCGTCACTACAGACCCGTGTTCGATCCCAGGCTCTGTCGCAGGTATGTCCTTGTTCCATCATGTGCTAGTGACTCCTGTGGAGGGCTGGGCACATGCACGTTGACATGGTTGCCAATTGATGTACTGTGTTTCCTCTGACACATTGGCACAGCTGGATTCCGGGTTAAGCGAGCAGTGCGGCTTGGCAGGTCGTGTTTTAGAAGACGCATGGCTCTCGACCTTCGCCTCTCCTGAGTCCGTACGGGAGTTGGGACAAGACCGTAACTACCAATTGGGGAGAAAAAGCGGTAACCAGTAAAAAATTGAAATAAACAATGTATGGATAAAAAAAAGACAATGAAGACAGGAATAGAGAAATAGTAGGAAAATAGACAAATAATAACATGAGGAACACATTGAAAAATAATAACACAGGGACATAAATACCAAATGAGTAACAATAACTGGGCTTTTGAAGCAATTCCAGTCAGTCATCATGGAAGAGCACATGCTCACCATGTGTATTTCCACCTACAGGTTAGCTATTTATACACTGTATACACACAACACTGTCATTCTCTGCTATAATGGTGACAGTGTCAGAGGGCAGTGTCAGAGGGCGAGGCAGACAAATAGCTGTCTGATAAGCCGAGGCATGGTGTGGAATGGCTGCTGTGAACTCTGCTAACTGACACGTCTCTTTCTTTAACAGCTTCCACATAGTGATAAAATAAACCCTGCAGTTAGACTGCTGTTATCCACCAGGTATAAAAGTTGTCACAACCAACACTCACCAGCCTTCACAAAAGCTCTCTGTTCTCTCACGCCAGGTCTCTGGGCATTAAGATTTAAGCACTGGTACTTTCCTTTCTGGGTGGATCCGCTGGGGTTAAATATATATAAATATATATATTCTCAGGATGACTCTCTTCTCCATGCTCTTGCTGCTGGTGATTATTTGATCCACCTCTGCAGACGACCCCATTCTGTATACCTCTGGCCCTTCTTTGGACACTGTGTTAACTAACCTCCAGACGAGCTTCAATGCCATACAACTCTCCTTCCGTGGCCTCCAAATTCTCTTCAACTGATCGCTGCCCGCCCGTCCAGCATCACTACCCTGGACGGTTCTGACTTAGAATATGTGGACAACTACAAACACCTAGATGTCTGGCTAGATTGTAAACTCTCCTTCCAGACCCACATTAAACATCTCCAATCCAAAATTAAATCTAGAATCGGCTTCCTATTTTGCAACAAAGCATCTTTCACTCATGCTGCCAAACATACCCTCGTAAAACTGACCATCCTACCAATTCTCGACTGTGATGTCATTCACAAAATAGCCTCCAACACTCTACTCAACAAATTGGCTGCAGTCTATCACAGTGCCATCCGTTTTGTCACCAAAGCCCCATATACTGCCCATCACAGCGACCTGTACGAGCTTGTTGGCTGGCCCTCGCTTCATACTCGTTACCAAACCCACTGGGTCCAGGTCATCCACAAGTCCCTGCTAGGTAATGCCCCGCCTTATCTTAGCTCACTGGTCACCATAGCATCACCCACCGATAGCACGCGCTCTAGCAGGTATATCTCACTGGTCACCCCAAAGCCAATTCTTCCTTTGGCCGCCTCTCCTTCCAGTTCTCTGCATCTAATGACTGGAACGAACTGCCAAAATCAATAAAGCTGGAGACTCTTACCTCCCTCTCTAGCTTTAAGCACCAGCTGTCAGAGCAGCTCACAGATTACTGCACCTGTACATTGCCCATCTGTAAGTAGCCCATCCAATTTACCTCATCCCCATGCTGTATTTATTTATTCATCTTGCTCCGTTGGACCCCAGTATCTCTACTTGCACATTCATCTTCTGCACATCTACCATTACAGTGTTTAATTGGTATATTGTAATTACTTCGCCACCATGGCCTATTTGTTTCCTTACCTCCCTTATCTCACCTCATTTGCACATGTGGTATATAGACTTTTCTACTGTATTATTGACTGTATGTTTGTTTATTCCATGTGTAACTCTGTGTTGTTGTATGTGTCGAACTGCTTTGCTTTATCTTGGCCAGGTCGCAGTTGTAAATGAGAACTTGTTCTCAACTAGCCGGCCTTAAAGAAAGGTGAAATAAAAAAATAGAAAAATATATATATATACATATACATATACAACCTGTTCTGAAAGGCCCCAGAGTCTGCCCCAGAGTCTGCCCCAGAGTCTGCCCCAGAGTCTGCCCCAGAGTCTGCCCCAGAGTCTGCCCCAGAGTCTGCCCCAGAGTCTGCACACCACTAAGCAAGGGGCAACTCCAAGCAAAAGGCACCATGAAGACCAAGGAACTCTCCAAACAGGTCAGGGACAAAGTTGTGGAGAAGTACAGATGGGTTGGAAAGATATATCAGAATCTTTAAACATCCCACGGAGCACCATTAAATCTATTATAAAAAAATGGAAAAAGAATATGGCACCACATCAAACCTGAAAAGAGAGGGCCACCCACCAAAACTCACGGACCAGGCAAGGAGGGCATTAATCAGAGAGGCAACAAAGAGACCAAAGATAACCCTGAAGGAGTTGCAAAGCTCCACAGCGGAGATTGGAGTATCTGTCCATAGGACCACTTTAAGCCGTATACTCCACAGAGCTGGGCTTTAAGGAAGAGTGGCCAGAAAAAAAGCTATTGCTTAAAGAAAAAAATAAGCAAAAACATTTGGTGTTCTCCCCAAACATATGGAAGAAGCTACTCTGGTCAGATGAGACTAAAATTGAACTATTTGGCCAACAAGGAAAACGCTTTGTCTGGCTCAAACCCAACACCGCTCATCACCCCTAGACACCATTTCCACAGTGAAGCATGGTGGTGGCAGCATCATCCTGTGGGGATGTTTTTCATCGGCAGGGACTGGGAAACTGGTCAGTATTGAAGGAATGATGGGTGGCGCCAAATACAGGGAAATTCTTGAGGGAAACCTGTTTCAGTCTTCCAGAAATTTGAGACTGGGACGAAGGTTCACCTTCCAACAAGACAATGACCTAAGTATACTGCTAAAGCAACACTCAAGTGGTTTAAGGGGAAACATTTAAATGTCTCGGAATGGCCTAGTCAAAGCACAGACCTCAATCCAATTGAGAAGCTGTGGTATGACTTAAAGATTGCTGTACACCAGCGGAACCCATCCAACTTGAAGGAGCTGGAGCAGTTTGCCTTGAAGAATGGGCAAAAATCCCAGTGGCTAGATGTGACAAGCTTATAGAAACATACTCAAAGAGACTTGCAGTTGTAATTGCTGCAAAAGGTGGCTCTACAGAGTATTGACTTTGGGAGGGGGAATAGTTACGCATTCTCAAGTTTTACGCTTTTTTTTGTTTCACAATAAAAACATATTTTGTATCTTCAAAGTGGTAGGCAAATCAAATTATACAAAAAAAGACCATTTAATTCCAGGTTGTAAGGCAACAAAATAGAAAAAATGCCAAGGAGGGTGAATACTTTCTCAATCCACTGAATAGACGACAGAGTAGAGACATCTAACACTCACTGCCTTGTTTCAGAACATGGAAATTGAACACAATTGTATTTTCATATAAAAAAATATCAAGATTCACCAGTTACCAAGCATTTCATTCTTTGGTATAAAAAAAAGAAGTAAATGAAAGTGAGAGGACAACATCTAGAGAACAATGCAACCGGAAAGTCAAATAGTGTCTCATGGTGTGATCGTTCTCTGGACAATGATAAATGACCAGTCATATTTTTAGCAGAATAGTCCCAAGTGATCAGAAGCATTAAACCAAAGACTTAAAAAATGGTTCCCTGGAATCAATACAATTCAATAGCAGACTACAGTATCGTCCAGAGAGCTGCAGACCAGAGTACAACTGGAGAAATAATGAGCAGAAGAACCCTGCATCCTTGGCATCCAGACAGCTAGATATGATGTCAGAGGGACTTTTCACATGCTACTCAGGTTTCTGTTCCCTCTATACACTTTAGACACAGTCCCAGAGTTTAACAGCTAGCCACAAGCCATTGTTACTTTCACCAGAGCTCCCCTTTCAGCACTCTGCACAGACATTAACTTTTCATTTGTATCTGCATTCTGCACACATTTATTCCTCTATCACTCACCAGAGCTGTATCACCGACCTTAGTTAGTGCAGCAGATTAGAAGCCAACAGCTATACACTCACACTCAATGTGTCGGACCTCTGGTGGAAGAGCACTATGAATACATTACTACCGCCACCACAGCATCCAGCTCCCATCCAACTGACCTACCGCTGCTACAGCATCTCTCACAGCACACACACACACACACACACACACACACACACACACACACACACACACACACACACACACACACACACACACACACACACACACACACACACACACACACACACACACACACACACACACACACACACACACACACACACACACACACACACACACACAAACAGCTAGTTGTCTCCTCCAGCGTACTATCCATCTGGTGTCAGTGTCAGCACCCCCCGGGGCCCAAGTCCCCTAACAGTAATTGTTTCTCTAATGTACATCTCAATTCAAGCAGCGCAATCACCTCACACAAACACACACACACAATAAATTCACATCGTTCAAGCACTGAAAAAAAATACAATAATGTCAGCCAGACAGTTGAAGAGAGTGTGAAGTAGAGAGAAATACTTTTTGTGATCTGTCCATCACATCTGATTGAACTGCATTACCTAACACAATGGAGACTGACTGGCCCACAGCTCAGTTCTCATCCCTGTTGGCCACATCTGTGGGTGTAAAGGTGGAGGAGGAGGTGGAGGTGGAGGTGAAGGTGGAAGTGGAGTAGAGTTTGAATGATAAACCAAAAATTACAGAGGTGGCGGTGGGGGTGGGGGTGGAGGTAGGTGTGGGGTGTCGATGGGGGCAGAAGTGGGGGCAGGGGTGTGGGGGCAAAGGCGGTGGCGGAGGTGGGGGCAGAGGTGGGGGTGTCAGTGGGGGTGTCGGTGGGGGCGGAGGTAGGTGTGGGGATGGGGCAGAGGTGGCGGTGGAGGTGAGGGCCGAGGTGGTGGTGGGGGTGGAGTTGACGGTGGGGCAGAGGTGGCGGCGGAGGTGGTGGTACAGATGGCAGTGGGGGTGGGAGGGTAGAGGTGACGGTGGGGATGGAGTTTGGGTCAGGGACGGAGGTGGTGGTGGGAGTGACAGTGCAGGTAGAGTTAGAGCTGGCGGTGGCAGTGGCTGTGCAGGTAGTGGTGGGGGTGGAGGTAGAGGTAGAGGAGGTGGCGGTACAGGTAGTGGTGGGGGTAGAGGAGGTGGTGGTGGCGGTGGTGGTGCAGGTAGTGGTGGGGGTGGAGGTAGAGGAGGTGGCGGTGGTGGTGCAGGTAGTGGTGAGGATGGAGGTAGAGGTTGAGGAGGTGGCGGTGGTGGTGGTGCAGGCAGTGGTGGGTGTGGAGGTAGAGGTAGAGGAGGTGGCGGTGGTGGTGGTGCAGGCAGTGGTGGGGGTGGAGGTAGAGGTAGAGGAGGTGGCGGTGGCGGTGGTGGTGCAGGTAGTGGTGAGGGTGGAGGTAGAGGTAGAAGTAGAGGAGGTGGTGCAGGTAGTGGTGGGGGTGGAGGTAGAGGTAGAGGCGGTGGTGGTGCAGATAGTGGTGGGGGTGGAGGTAGAGGTAGAGGAGGTGGCGGTGGTGGTGCAGGTAGTGGTGGGGTGGAGGTAGAGATAGAGGAGGTGGCGGTGGTGGTGCAGGTAGTGGTGGGGGTGGGGGTGGAGGAGGTGGCGGTGGTGGTGCAGGTAGTGATGGGGGTGGAGATAGAGGTAGAGGTAGAGGAGGTGGCGGTTGCGGTGGTGGTGCAGGTAGTGATGGGGGTGGAGGTAGAGGAGCTGGCGGTGGTGGTGGTGGTGCAGGTAGTGGTGGGGGTGGAGGTAGAGGAGGTGGCAGTGGCGGTGGTGGTGGTGGTGGTGCAGGTAGTGGTGAGGGTAGAGGTAGAGGAGGTGGCGGTGGTGGTGCAGGTAGTGGTGGGGTGGAGGTAGAGATAGAGGAGGTGGCGGTGGTGGTGCAGGTAGTGGTGGGGGTGGGGGTGGAGGAGGTGGCGGTGGTGGTGCAGGTAGTGATGGGGGTGGAGATAGAGGTAGAGGTAGAGGAGGTGGCGGTTGCGGTGGTGGTGCAGGTAGTGATGGGGGTGGAGGTAGAGGAGGTGGCGGTGGTGGTGGTGGTGCAGGTAGTGGTGGGGGTGGAGGTAGAGGAGGTGGCGGTTGCGGTGGTGGTGCAGGTAGTGATGGGGTGGAGGTAGAGGAGGTGGTGGTGCAGGTACTGTTGGGGTGGAGGTAGAGATAGAGGAGGTGGCGGTGGTGGTGCAGGTACTGTTGGGGTGGAGATAGAGATAGAGATAGAGGAGGTGGCGGTGGTGGTGCAGGTAGTGGTGGGGGTGGAGGTAGAAATAGAGGTAGAGGAGGAGGTGGCGGTGGTGGTGCAGGTACTGTTGGGGTGGAGGTAGAGATAGAGATAGAGGAGGAGGTGGTGGCGGTGGTGGTGGTGCAGGTACTGTTGGGGGTGGAGGTAGAAATTGAGGTAGAGGAGGAGGTGGCGGTGGTGGTGCAGGTAGTGGTGGGGGTGGAGGTAGAGATAGAGGTAGAGGAGGAGGTGGCGGTGGTGGTGCAGGTACTGTTGGGGTGGTGGTAGAGATAGAGGTAGAGGAGGTACTGTTGGGGTGGAGGTAGAGATAGAGGTGGAGGAGGTACTGTTGGGGTGGAGGTAGAGATAGAGGTAGAGGAGGTACTGTTGGGGTGGAGGTAGAGATAGAGGTGGAGGAGGTACTGTTGGGGTGGAGGTAGAGATAGAGGTAGAGGAGGTACTGTTGGGGTGGAGGTAGAGATAGAGGTAGAGGAGGTACTGTTGGGGTGGAGGTAGAGATAGAGATAGAGGAGGAGGTGGCGGTGGCGGTGGAGTGTTATTGAAGTGGGGAGATGTTACGCAGCAGATCACCACCGCAGGTTGGCTTTACAAGCAGGACTCAAAGCAATTAGTGGATAATCCGCTCTATAAAGCCAGAATGAAAGGGTCCATTAAAGGGGGAATGATGGGAAGACATTTACATGCATATAGTTTAATATAGAGTTTTAAGTCTGCGTTAAAGAGAAAATTAGATGAGTGTGTAGGGAGCTATTCCTCTGAGAATGTTCACCCGTATCTCTCTCTCTCACACACGCACGCACGCACGCACGCACGCACGCACACACACACACACACACACACACACACACACACACACACACACACACACACACACACACACACACACACACACACACACACACACACACACACACACACACACACACACAGACACACACACACACACACACACACACACACACACACACACGGTCTGATCCTCTACCCTCTCTGCAGCTCCTCCCACTGCTCAAAGGCAGCCAGAAACCACCAGGGACCGAGACGTGACAAACAGGATTTCAGACCCCACAATCCTCAAACCTCACAGCCAATTAATGAGGTTAATTGGTTGGGTTGATGCTAGATAGTGGCAATGACAGCTGAATCAAAGTGTGGACAACGACAAGATTTGATTTGGCTTTCAATGAACATTGACCCAATGACAGTTCCAATTGGTCTGGCGTTCAGGGGTTATTATGATTTCTGTTTCAACCCTGCTATCAAAACACAAACTGTTTCCTGTACTACTAGATCATCTCTAGTGTTACTGTACTACTAGATCATCTCTAGTGTTACTGTACTACTAGATCATCTCTAGTGTTACTGTACTACTAGATCATCTCTAGTGTTACTGGACTACTAGATCATCTCTAGTGTTACTGTACTACTAGATCATCTCTAGTGTTACTGGACTACTAGATCATCTCTAGTGTTACTGGACTACTAGATCATCTCTAGTGTTACTGGACTACTAGATCATCTCTAGTGTTACTGTACTACTAGATAATCTCTAGTGTTACTGGACTACTAGAGCATCTCTAGTGTTACTGTACTACTAGATCATCTCTAGTGTTACTGGACTACTAGATCATCTCTAGTGTTACTGTACTACTAGATCATCTCTAGTGTTACTGTACTACTAGATCATCTCTAGTGTTACTGGACTACTAGATCATCTCTAGTGTTACTGTACTATATTCACCTCTAGTGTTACTGTACTACTAGATCATCTCTAGTGTTACTGTACTACTAGATCATCTCTAGTGTTACTGTACTATATTCACCTCTAGTGTTACTGTACTACAGGCATCTCTAGTGTTACTGTACTACTAGATCATCTCTAGTGTTACTGGACTACTAGATCATCTCTAGTGTTACTGTACTGCTAGATCATCTCTAGTGTTACTGTACTACTAGATCATCTCTAGTGTTACTGGACTACTAGATCATCTCTAGTGTTACTGGACTACTAGATCATCTCTAGTGTTACTGTACTACTAGATCATCTCTAGTGTTACTGGACTACTAGAGCATCTCTAGTGTTACTGTACTACTAGATCATCTCTAGTGTTACTGTACTACTAGATCATCTCTAGTGTTACTGTACTACTAGATCATCTCTAGTGTTACTGGACTACTAGAGCATCTCTAGTGTTACTGTACTACTAGATCATCTCTAGTGTTACTGTACTACTAGATCATCTCTAGTGTTACTGTACTACTATATTCACCTCTAGTGTTACTGGACTACTAGATCATCTCTAGTGTTACTGGACTACTAGAGCATCTCTAGTGTTACTGGACTACTAGAGCATCTCTAGTGTTACTGTACTACTAGATCATCTCTAGTGTTACTGTACTGCTAGATCATCTCTAGTGTTACTGTACTACTAGATCATCTCTAGTGTTACTGGACTACTAGATCATCTCTAGTGTTACTGTACTACTAGATCATCTCTAGTGTTACTGTACTACTAGATCATCTCTAGTGTTACTGTACTACTAGATAATCTCTAGTGTTACTGGACTACTAGATCATCTCTAGTGTTACTGTACTGCTAGATCATCTCTAGTGTTACTGGACTACTAGATCATCTCTAGTGTTACTGTGCTACTAGATAATCTCTAGTGTTACTGGACTACTAGATCATCTCTAGTGTTACTGTACTACTAGATAATCTCTAGTGTTACTGGACTACTAGAGCATCTCTAGTGTTACTGTACTACTAGATCATCTCTAGTGTTACTGTACTACTAGATCATCTCTAGTGTTACTGGACTACTAGATCATCTCTAGTGTTACTGTACTGCTAGATCATCTCTAGTGTTACTGTACTACTAGATCATCTCTAGTGTTACTGGACTACTAGATCATCTCTAGTGTTACTGTACTGCTAGATCATCTCTAGTGTTACTGTACTATATTCATCTCTAGTGTTACTGGACTACTATAGCATCTCTATTGTTACTGTACTACTAGATCATCTCTAGTGTTACTGTACTGCTAGATCATCTCTAGTGTTACTGTACTATATTCATCTCTAGTGTTACTGGACTACTAGAGCATCTCTAGTGTTACTGGACTACTAGATCATCTCTAGTGTTACTGTACTGCTAGATCATCTCTAGTGTTACTGTACTATATTCATCTCTAGTGTTACTGTACTACTAGATCATCTCTAGTGTTACTGTACTATATTCATCTCTAGTGTTACTGGACTACTAGAGCATCTCTAGTGTTACTGGACTACTAGATCATCTCTAGTGTTACTGGACTACTAGATCATCTCTAGTGTTACTGTACTGCTAGATCATCTCTAGTGTTACTGTACTATATTCATCTCTAGTGTTACTGGACTACTATAGCATCTCTATTGTTACTGTACTACTAGATCATCTCTAGTGTTACTGTACTATATTCATCTCTAGTGTTACTGTACTACTAGATCATCTCTAGTGTTACTGTACTATATTCATCTCTAGTGTTACTGTACTGCTAGATCATCTCTAGTGTTACTGTACTACTAGATCATCTCTAGTGTTACTGTGCTATATTCATCTCTAGTGTTACTGTACTGCTAGATCATCTCTAGTGTTACTGTACTACTAGATCATCTCTAGTGTTACTGTGCTATATTCATCTCTAGTGTTACTGTACTGCTAGATCATCTCTAGTGTTACTGGACTACTAGATCATCTCTAGTGTTACTGTACTGCTAGATCATCTCTAGTGTTACTGTACTATATTCATCTCTAGTGTTACTGGACTACTATAGCATCTCTATTGTTACTGTACTACTAGATCATCTCTAGTGTTACTGTGCTATATTCATCTCTAGTGTTACTGTACTACTAGATCATCTCTAGTGTTACTGGACTACTAGATCATCTCTAGTGTTACTGTACTGCTAGATCATCTCTAGTGTTACTGTACTACTAGATCATCTCTAGTGTTACTGTGCTATATTCATCTCTAGTGTTACTGTACTACTAGATCATCTCTAGTGTTACTGGACTACTAGATCATCTCTAGTGTTACTGTACTGCTAGATCATCTCTAGTGTTACTGTACTATATTCATCTCTAGTGTTACTGGACTACTATAGCATCTCTATTGTTACTGTACTACTAGATCATCTCTAGTGTTACTGTACTACTAGATAATCTCTAGTGTTACTGTACTACTAGATCATCTCTAGTGTTACTGTACTATATTCACCTCTAGTGTTACTGTACTATATTAATCTCTAGTGTTACTGTACTATATTCATCTCTAGTGTTACTGTACTATATTCACCTCTAGTGTTACTGGACTACGAGAGCATCTTTGTGTTATTGTACGACAGGCATCTCTAGTGTTACTGTACTACAGGCATCTCTAGTGTTACTGTACTACAGGCATCTCTAGTGTTACTGTACTACAGGCATCTCTAGTGTTACTGTACTACAGACATCTCTAGTGTTACTGTACTACAGGCATCTCTAGTGTTACTGTACTACAGGCATCTCTAGTGTTACTGTACTACAGGCATCTCTAGTGTTACTGTACTACAGACATCTCTAGTGTTACTGTACTACAGGCATCTCTAGTGTTACTGTACTATATTCACCTCTAGTGTTACTGGACTACGAGAGCATCTTTGTGTTATTGTACGACAGGCATCTCTAGTGTTACTGTACTACAGGCATCTCTAGTGTTACTGTACTACAGGCATCTCTAGTGTTACTGTACTACAGGCATCTCTAGTGTTACTGTACTACTAGATCATCTCTAGTGTTACTGGACTACTAGAGCATCTCTAGTGTTACTGTACTACTAGATCATCTCTAGTGTTACTGGACTACTAGATCATCTCTAGTGTTACTGGACTACTAGAGCATCTCTAGTGTTACTGTACTACTAGATCATCTCTAGTGTTACTGTACTACTAGATCATCTCTAGTGTTACTGTACTACTAGATCATCTCTAGTGTTACTGTACTATATTCACCTCTAGTGTTACTGTGCTACTAGATAATCTCTAGTGTTACTGGACTACTAGATCATCTCTAGTGTTACTGTACTACTAGATCATCTCTAGTGTTACTGTACTACAGGCATCTCTAGTGTTACTGTACTACAGGCATCTCTAGTGTTACTGTACTACAGGCATCTCTAGTGTTACTGTACTACAGGCATCTCTAGTGTTACTGTACTACAGACATCTCTAGTGTTACTGTACTACAGGCATCTCTAGTGTTACTGTACTACAGTCATCTCTAGTGTTACTGTACTACAGGCATCTCTAGTGTTACTGGACTACAGGCATCTCTAGTGTTACTGTACTACAGGCATCTCTAGTGTTATTGTACTACAGGCATCTCTAGTGTTACTGTACTACAGGCATCTCTAGTGTTATTGTACAACAGGCATCTCTAGTGTTACTGTACTACAGGCATCTCTAGTGTTACTGTACTACAGGCATCTCTAGTGTTACTGTACTACAGTCATCTCTAGTGTTACTGTACTACAGGCATCTCTAGTCTTAGTGTACATTTAGATAATCTCTAGTGTTACTGTACTACAGGCATCTCTAGTGTTAATGAACTACAGTCATCTCTAGTGTTACTGTACTATAGGCATCTTGTGACTTTTGTTCTTATAGCAGTTCAGAGGAGAAGGTCACTAGCTAGATCACAGGCAGGGATGAGTCTCAGGTTGGTTCCAGCGTATGAATGAAGAGAAGGATGCTAATAACAGAGTAGCAGTTTAGGACAGCTATAATCTCAGAATGCACGGTAATATAAGAATTGGGAATCTAGGACTAGTTTCCCAGGCTTGACCCTCCATGGTCTGACTAAATGAGGTCATAAACAACAGACATCATGACAGAGGAGCAGCAGAGACAGAACATCTAACAGCAAAGTACCCTTCCTGAGAGACAGTGGAATGCTAAGAATTTACACAGAGAGCAGTGTTTAGTCACACAGCAGAGGCATACTATACTGTCATATCTATGTTGTGATGGTGGTAGAGAGCTCCTCCAAGGGGAATAATACTGTAGGCCTACAACTGTGGCGAGAAACTTGTCCTCAACCTTGTCTGTCCTCCATCTCCCCAAGTGACCAGTAACCACATATAAACTTATTGAAAGGTGTCCCTTATTCCAGAGGTATTATAGTACATTGCCACTAATCTAATTGCTCACTGGAACATACTCCCTGGCCCCATTCAGTACGGGGTCTTATCAGGAGGAAAACACTTTTCACCTGCACTGGGTCATCTGTACGGGCTGCTGACGGTGAGGTCTGTGGGATTTAACTTGGGCTTGGTGCACTCTCCTGTCACTGGATCCATCCTCCCATTCCACCACCACCACCACCTCCACTCAGCCACAGCCCCGGTCTTAACCCCAGAACACAGCATGCTGGCAGCGCAGCACAAAGGGCTATTTACTGAGCCTGTGTAGGGAGTTATTAAACTTTAATCCCACTAGCAAGCAGGATATTCCTGCAATGAATTATAGATGACATGGGTTACAATACCCTATATGACCCCTATTCCTCCTAACGCACCAAGATAGGGTTTAATTAACTGAATTATCAACTGGCTGTGTGGATACCGTTTCCCATAAAACTAGATGGAATTATTAACTGGCTGTGTGGATACTGTCTGCTCTAAAAATAGATGGAATTATCAACTGGCTGTGTGGATACCGTTTGCTCTAAAACTAGATGGAATTATCAACTGGCTGTGTGGATACCGTTTCCTATAAAACTAGATGGAATTATCAACTGGCTGTGTGGATACCGTTTCCTATAAAACTAGATGGAATTATCAACTGGCTGTGTGGATACCGTTTCCTATAAAACTAGATGGAATTATCAACTGGCTGTGTGGATACCGTTTCCTATAAAACTAGATGGAATTATCAACTGGCTGTGTGGATACCGTTTCCTATAAAACTAGATGGAATTATCAACTGGCTGTGTGGATACCGTTTCCTATAAAACTAGATGGAATTATCAACTGGCTGTGTGGATACCGTTTCCTATAAAACTAGATGGAATTATCAACTGGCTGTGTGGATACCGTTTCCTATAAAACTAGATGGAATTATCAACTGGCTGTGTGGATACCGTTTCCTATAAAACTAGATGGAATTATCAACTGGCTGTGTGGATACCGTTTCCTATAAAACTAGATGGAATTATCAACTGGCTGTGTGGATACCGTTTCCTATAAAACTAGATGGAATTATCAACTGGCTGTGTGGATACCGTTTCCTATAAAACTAGATGGAATTATCAACTGGCTGTGTGGATACCGTTTCCTATAAAACTAGATGGAATTATCAACTGGCTGTGTGGATACCGTTTCCTATAAAACTAGATGGAATTATCAACTGGCTGTGTGGATACCGTTTCCTATAAAACTAGATGGAATTATCAACTGGCTGTGTGGATACCGTTTCCTATAAAACTAGATGGAATTATCAACTGGCTGTGTGGATACCGTTTCCTATAAAACTAGATGGAATTATCAACTGGCTGTGTGGATACCGTTTCCTATAAAACTAGATGGAATTATCAACTGGCTGTGTGGATACCGTTTCCTATAAAACTAGATGGAATTATCAACTGGCTGTGTGGATACCGTTTCCTATAAAACTAGATGGAATTATCAACTGGCTGTGTGGATACCGTTTCCTATAAAACTAGATGGAATTATCAACTGGCTGTGTGGATACCGTTTCCTATAAAACTAGATGGAATTATCAACTGGCTGTGTGGATACCGTTTCCTATAAAACTAGATGGAATTATCAACTGGCTGTGTGGATACCGTTTCCTATAAAACTAGATGGAATTATCAACTGGCTGTGTGGATACCGTTTCCTATAAAACTAGATGGAATTATCAACTGGCTGTGTGGATACCGTTTCCTATAAAACTAGATGGAATTATCAACTGGCTGTGTGGATACCGTTTCCTATAAAACTAGATGGAATTATCAACTGGCTGTGTGGATACCGTTTCCTATAAAACTAGATGGAATTATCAACTGGCTGTGTGGATACCATCTGCTGTACACCAAGATGGAATTTCATATAAAAGAAAAGGAAGTTGGCGAGCTGAAAGAAGTGAGAGGGGAAATGTAATTCTGATGTGAATAACAGCTGGGGGTAGGATAGTGGTGGTCAGGTTGTGCAGAAACCTGTGTGTGTTGGAGGCGGGAGGCAGCAGGGAGGAGGGGAGAGTGTGTCTAGATGGGGGAGGCTGAAGTATACAGTGATAAGAAGGGAAAGTCCACTATGTATTGAGGTAGGACTGAATGCTTCCTCTCACACTAACGTGTCTCAACTGAAAGGATATATTTCTGGCTTCAGGGAATGTAACTGAACCATTGCACTGAACCATTATACTGAACCATTATACTGAACCATTATACTGAACCATTGTACTAAACCATTATACTGAACCATTATACTGAACCATTATACTAAACCATTATACTGAACCATTATACTGAACCATTATACTGAACCATTATACTGAACCATTATACTCAACCAATATACTGAACCATTATACTGAACCATTATACTAAACCATTATACTGAACCATTATACTGAACCATTATACTAAACCATTATACTGAACCATTACACTGAACCATTATACTGAACCATTATACTAAACCATTATACTAAACCATTATACTGAACCATTATACTGAACCATTATATTGAACCATTATACTGAACCATTATACTGAACCATTATACTGAACCATTATACTGAACCATTATACTGAACCATTATATTGAACCATTATACTAAACCATTATATTGAACCATTATCTATTTGATTTTATTTATTTAATCTTCATTTAACCAGCTAGGTTAGTTGAGAACAAGTTCTCATTTACAACTGCGACCTGGCCAAGATAAAGCATAGCAGTGTGAACAGACAACACAGAGTTACACATGGAGTAAACAATAAACAAGTCAATAACATAGTAGAAAAAAAGGAGAGTCTATATACAGTGCCTTGCGAAAGTATTCGGCCCCCTTGAACTTTGCGACCTTTTGCCACATTTCAGGCTTCAAACATAAAGATATAAAACTGTATTTTTTTGTGAAGAATCAACAAGTGGGACACAATCATGAAGTGGAATGACATTTATTGGATATTTCAAACTTTTTTAACAAATCAAAAACTGAAAAATTGGGCGTGCAAAATTATTCAGCCCCCTTAAGTTAATACTTTGTAGCGCCACCTTTTGCTGCGATTACAGCTGTAAGTCGCTTGGGGTATGTCTCTATCAGTTTTGCACATCGAGAGACTGACATTTTTTCCCATTCCTCCTTGCAAAACAGCTCGAGCTCAGTGAGGTTGGATGGAGAGCATTTGTGAACAGCAGTTTTCAGTTCTTTCCACAGATTCTCGATTGGA
This sequence comes from Oncorhynchus mykiss, assembly GCF_057628025.1. NCBI lineage: Eukaryota > Metazoa > Chordata > Actinopteri > Salmoniformes > Salmonidae > Oncorhynchus > Oncorhynchus mykiss. The sequence goes on from NC_143048.1 coordinate 35,524,720, forward strand.
TTCAGGTCTGGACTTTGACTTGGCCATTCTAACACCTGGATATGTTTATTTTTGAACCATTCCATTGTATATTTTGCTTTATGTTTTGGTTCATTGTCTTGTTGGAAGACAAATCTCCGTCCCAGTCTCAGGTCTTTTGCAGACTCCATCAGGTTTTCTTCCAGAATGGTCCTGTATTTGGCTCCATCCATCTTCCCATCAATTTTAACCATCTTCCCTGTCCCTGCTGAAGAAAAGCAGGCCCAAACCATGATGCTGCCACCACCATGTTTGACAGTGGGGATGGTGTGTTCTGCACTGTTGCTTTTACGCCAAACATAACGTTTTGCATTGTTGTCAAAAAGTTCAATTTTGGTTTCATCTGACCAGAGCACCTTCTTCCACATGTTTGGTGTGTCTCCCAGGTGGCTTGTGGCAAACTTTAAACAACACTTTTTATGGATATCTTTAAGAAATGGCTTTCTTCTTGCCACTCTTCCATAAAGGCCAGATTTGTGCAATATACGACTGATTGTTGTCCTATGGACAGAGTCTCCCACCTCAGCTGTAGATCTCTGCAGTTCATCCAGAGTGATCATGGGCCTCTTGGCTGCATCTCTGATCAGTCTTCTCCTTGTATGAGCTGAAAGTTTAGAGGGACGGCCAGGTCTTGGTAGATTTGCAGTGGTCTGATACTCCTTCCATTTCAATATTATCGCTTGCACAGTGCTCCTTGGGATGTTTAAAGCTTGGGAAATCTTTTTGTATCCAAATCCGGCTTTACACTTCTTCACAACAGTATCTCGGACCTGCCTGGTGTGTTCCTTGTTCTTCATGATGCTCTCTGTGCTTTTAACGGACCTCTGAGACTATCACAGTGCAGGTGCATTTATACGGAGACTTGATTACACACAGGTGGATGGTATTTATCATCATTAGTCATTTAGGTCCACATTGGATCATTCAGAGATCCTCACTGAACTTATGGAGAGAGTTTGCTGCACAGAAAGTAAAGGGGCTGAATAATTTTGCACGCCCAATTTTTCAGTTTTTGATTTGTTAAAAAAGTTTGAAATATCCAATAAATGTCATTCCACTTCATGATTGTGTCCCACTTGTTGTTGATTCTTCACAAAAAAATACAGTTTTATATCTTTATGTTAGAAGCCTAAAATGTGGCAAAAGGTCGCAAAGTTCAAGGGGGCCGAATACTTTCGCAAGGCACTGTATATAGAATGGTGTCGTCTGCGTAGAGGTGGATCAGGGAATCACCCACAGCAAGAGCAACATCATTGATATATACAGAGAAAAGAGTCGACCCGAGAATTGAACCCTGTGGCACCCCCATAGAGACTGCCAGAGGACCGGACAGCATGCCCTCCGATTTGACACACTGAACTCTGTCTGCAAAGTAGTTGGCGAACCAGGCAAGGCAGTCATCAGAAAAACCGAGGCTACTGAGTCTGCCGATAAGAATATGGTGATTGACAGAGTCGAAAGCCTTGGCAAGGTCGATGAAGACGGCTGCACAGTACTGTCTTTTATCGATGGCGGTTATGATTTGTTTAGTACCTTGAGCGTGGCTGAGGTGCACCCGTGACCGGCTCGGAAACCAGATTGCACAGCGGAGAAGGTACGGTGGGATTCGAGATGGTCAGTGACCTGTTTGTTGACTTGGCTTTCGAAGACCTTAGATAGGCAGGGCAGGATGGATATAGGTCTGTAACAGTTTGGGTCCAGGGTGTCTCCCCCTTTGAAGAGGGGGATGACTGAGGCAGCTTTCCAATCCTTGGGGATTTCAGACGATATGAAAGAGAGGTTGAACAGGCTGGTAATAGGGGTTGCGACAATGGCGGCGGATAGTTTCAGAAATAGAGGGTCCAGATTGTCAAGCCCAGCTGATTTGTACGGGTCCAGATTTTGCAGCTCTTTCAGAACATCTGCTATCTGGATTTGGGTAAAGGAGAACCTGGAGAGGCTTGGGCGAGTAGCTGCTGGGGGGGCGGAGCTGTTGGCCGAGGTTGGAGTAGCCAGGCGGAAGGCATGGCCAGCCGTTGAGAAATGCTTGTTGAAGTTTTCGATAATCATGAATTTATCGGTGGTGACCGTGTTACCTAGCCTCAGGAGTTGGAGCTACAGGATGCACATTTCTGCATGAAGTAGCTGGCCTTAGCTTTCCTGACTGACTGTGTGTATTGGTTCCTGACTTCCCTGAACAGTTGCATATCGCGGGGACTATCTAAACCATTATATTGAACCATTGTACTAAACCATTATATTGAACAATTATACTGAACCATTATATTGAACCATTATACTAAACCATTATATTGAACCATTATACTGAACCATTATACTGAACTATTATACTAAACCATTATATTGAACCATTATACTAAACCATTATATTGAACAATTATACTGAACCATTATATTGAACCATTATGCTAAACCATTATATTGAACCATTATACTGAACCATTATACTGAACTATTATACTAAACCATTATATTGAACCATTATACTGAACCATTATATTGAACAATTATATTGAACCATTATATTGAACCATTATACTGAACCATTATACTGAACTATTACACTAAACCATTATATTGAACCATTATACTAAACCATTATATTGAACCATTATACTGAACCATTATACTGAACTATTACACTAAACCATTATATTGAACCATTATACTAAACCATTATATTGAACCATTATACTGAACCATTATACTGAACTATTATACTAAACCATTATATTGAACTATTATACTAAACCATTATATTGAACCATTATACTAAACCATTATATTGAACCATTATACTAAACCATTATATTGAACCATTATACTGAACCATTATATTGAACCATTATACTGAACCATTATACTAAACCATTATATTGAACCATTATACTGAACCATTATACTGAACCATTATACTGAACCATTATACTGAACCTCTGTACTGTTCTATTTCCTCTTCTCTATCTGTCAGGATATCCCTAAAATGGCAAACGTGTCCTCCAATCCGGTTTAGACTAGATGCCTGTCCCATCCCCCTAAAATAAAACACAATGGGTATGCTCCAATAAACTAAATCAACAAGTGACATTGTGTTCATTTTCTCCCAGTATCAGCAGTCGTGAAAAAAGTACCCAATTGTCATGCATGAGTAAAAGTAAAGATACCTTCATAGAAAATGACTCAAGTAAAGTGAAAGCCACCAGTTAAAAAAATACTGAAGTGATAGTCTAAAAGTGTCAAAAGTCAATCTAATTGCTAAAATGTACTTAAGTATCAACACTCAGACATAATTTACAAACGAAGCATGTGTTTAGTGAGTCTGCCAGATCAGAGGCAGTAGGGATGACCAGGGATGTTCTTTTGATAAGTGTGTGAATTAGACAATTGTCCTGTCCTGCTAAGCATTCAAAATGTAATGAGTACTTTTGGTGTCAGGGAAAATGTATGGAGTACACATAACATCATTTTCTTTCGGAATGTAGTAAAGTAAATATTACAAATACTAACAGTAAAGTAAAGTACAGATACCCCAAAAAACAACTTGAGTAGTACTTTAAAGTATTTTTACTTACGTACTTTACACCACTGGATCAGTATGTACACCTACATAGTTTTCAGTCACAAAGTTTACTACAAATTATGATGGCGAAGCTATTTCAGCTGAGCACTGGGTTTTCCCGAAAATGGTCCTGACTGCCAGCAAGTGCAGGGTCAGCAACACCAGTAAATCCTAGTGAAATACACTGGGCACAGTCTCCTGGGTAACTTTAGAGTCACAGCCGAGTTCTCTGACGGAGAGTTGGTTGGCAAGGTTGGTAGTAAATTGAGGGGAGTGAGAAATCCAAAGTGGTAGTTACAATGGAAGACAGCATTGCATTAAAGCCAATTCCCATAAAGAATGGATAATATCATTGCCTGCATGCAACATAACTCATTATAATTGCCAATGCTTCTGAGTTGACATGTTAAGTCATATCTCTTATCCTTTATCATAGGGAGTAGACTCCACACTTCCTGGAGTTGATGGGTAACTTTGACTCAATACTGAGGTCAGGCCACTGTGTTTCATGTATGACACCCTGAGCCTGTGGACTTCCTGTATCCCATGGTTGTCCCATACACAGAGAGGGGCCTTTCATTACTGCCTGGTCTGCTCCCAAATCACAGGGCTGTGCTGTGGCCGAGCCTCGGAGGGAGGGAGCCTTCCTGAAGCCAAATGTAATGGAATCCAGGGTCATTATCAAGTATGCCGGGGCGACATCATGGAGGACTTTATGATACTCAAACAGCTGCTATACGCCCACACACCGCCTCCTTCTCCCCCCTCTCTCCCCCTCTCCCTCCCTCTCTCCCCCCCACACCGCCTCCCTCTCTCCCCCTCTCCCTCCCCCTCTCCCCCCCTCTCTCCCCCTCCCTCCCTACAGCTCTGAGGGGGGATATTCCATTCCAGATGAAGCTAATCCTGTGCCATTAGACAAACCAAACCGTGTATTTATGGGAAATACTGATGTAAACATTCCTGCAGCCTCTCAGAGCAGAGCAGCTCTCTGTGGGATGGAAAACAGCTAGGCTAGAGGAGTCCATGGAAATATCACAATATTCATTATTACAGTGCCTTGCGGCCCCCTTGAACTTTGCGACCTTTTGCCACATTTCAGGCTTTAAACATAAAGATATAAAACTGTATTTTTTTGTGAAGAATCAACAACAAGTGGGACACAATCATGAAGTGGAACGACATTTATTGGATATTTCAAACTTTTTTAACAAATCAAAACTGAAAAATTGGGCGTGCAAAATTATTCAGCCCCTTTACTTTCAGTGAAGCAAACTCTCTCCAGAAGTTCAGTGAGGATCTCTGAATGATCCAATGTTGACCTAAATGACTAATGATGATAAATACAATCCACCTGTGTGTAATCAAGTCTCCGTATAAATGCACCTGCACTGTGATAGTCTCAGAGGTCCGTTAAAAGCGCAGAGAGCATCATGAAGAACAAGGAACACACCAGGCAGGTCCGAGATACTGTTGTGAAGAAGTTTAAAGCCGGATTTGGATACAATAAGATTTCCCAAGCTTTAAACATCCCAAGGAGCACTGTGCAAGCGATAATATTGAAATGGAAGGAGTATCAGACCACTGCAAATCTACCAAGACCTGGCCGTCCCTCTAAACTTTCAGCTCATACAAGGAGAAGACTGATCAGAGATGCAGCCAAGAGGCCCATGATCACTCTGGATGAACTGCAGCGATCTACAGCTGAGGTGGGAGACTCTGTCCATAGGACAACAATCAGTCATATATTGCACAAATGTGGCCTTTATGGAAGAGTGGCAAGAAGAAAGCCATTTCTTAAAGATATCCATAAAAAGTGTTGTTTAAAGTTTGCCACAAGCCACCTGGGAGACACACCAAACATGTGGAAGAAGGTGCTCTGGTCAGATGAAACCAAAATTGAACTTTTTGGCAACAATGCAAAACGTTATGTTTGGCGTAAAAGCAACACAGCTGAACACACCATCCCCACTGTCAAACATGGTGGTGGCAGCATCATGGTTTGGGCCTGCTTTTCTTCAGCAGGGACAGGGAAGATGGTTACAATTGATGGGAAGATGGATGGAGCCAAATACAGGACCATTCTGGAAGAAAACCTGATGGAGTCTGCAAAAGACCTGAGACTGGGACGGAGATTTGTCTTCCAACAAGACAATGATCCAAAACATAAAGCAAAATCTACAATGGAATGGTTCAAAAATAAACATATCCAGGTGTTAGAATGGCCGAGTCAAAGTCCAGACCTGAATCCAATCGAGAATCTGTGGAAAGAACTGAAAACTGCTGTTCACAAATGCTCTCCATCCAACCTCACTGAGCTCGAGCTGTTTTGCAAGGAGGAATGGGAAAAAATTTCAGTCTCTCGATGTGCAAAACTGATAGAGACATACCCCAAGCGACTTACAGCTGTAATCGCAGCAAAAGGTGGCGCTACAAAGTATTAAGTTAAGGGGGCTGAATAATTTTGCACACCCAATTTTTCAGTTTTTGATTTGTTAAAAAAGTTTGAAATATCCAATAAATGTTGTTACACTTCATGATTGTGTCCCACTTGTTGTTGATTCTTCACAAAAAAATACAGTTTTATATCTTTATGTTTGAAGCCTGAAATGTGGCAAAAGGTCGCAAAGTTCAAGGGGGCCGAATACTTTCGCAAGGCACTGTATATACCTGAGCAGTTAAAGACAGAGTCTGTCGGCCCAAGTGTTAACAGTCAGAAAACACATCTTCAAATGATTCCATTACATACATCAACTGAAACTGACGCAGCCGAATTTTGTGAGATAAGTTAATCAAATACAGAAAGGCACTCACAAACAACATGACCATCCAAAACACACATCCAACATAAACAACAGCTACAGTGACATGAATATGTTTGTCTCCTCCTCTCAGTGCTGGGAGCTCAACTAAAGTATAAACATTGTGGAAATCTATGAATGTGGTACAATGGAGTGGAGTCCGTTGGATTGGAGTCGGGCGCTGGCTGTGAACATTAGAACGCAGCGTGACAGAGACACAACAATGTGACAGAAAACATGGTAATTACCTGGTAAGAGCACTGTTGTGTGTGTGGGTAAATGACAGGTGGTTATGATAAGTGGTAAAGGTATTGTGCCAGCAGCAGAGCCTCAGTCGGCCTATCTTAACCACATGTAGGTGGGAGTGACGCAGGAGAGAAGATTACTCTTCACGGTTCCTCCAGCTACTACATTGGCCCTCCGAATGTCTGTGTGTCTGTCTGTGTGGGCCACAGTGAAAGAGTTCTACACACTCTTCATTATCTATAGTGCTCTTGGGAACAGCTCACTCACTCACACCCAAAGAAACCTGCTTTGAAACCCCAATATGAAGACATTATGCGTCACTGATTTGATGATATAACAACTCCAGGGTTGAGGGAAGAAAAGGGCCTGCATTCTTTCACTACAGCAGTGGAGAGACACAGGGGTTATACTTGAGCATATTATACTATTTTGCATGTAGATTAGTTTGTCTGCAGGTCTCTGTTGGGGGTTCGCTGCTGCTTTATCAAAGTATGAATAATTGAATAGGGGTGAGAAGAGATATTTTTGTGGCAGAACACTGAAAATAGAGCTAGTAACAAAAGCTAATGTATTCCAAAAGTGTGCAACCACCACGCATAGAAGTACCATACTCACCTGAGGGGTAGTAAGAGAATGAAAGTCTAATTCTTCCCTAAAACATGGTTCCTATATTCTTTGAAGCTGCCTGCCTGCCCTGCACAGCTCAGCCCTGACCTGGACAACCGTGTGGAAGGGCCATGCAGTGGAGCTGCTGTAATTGGTTGTGGTCTGACCCCCCTGAGGCGGTGAGGGGGCATGATTCTGGGGTCACACAGTCTTTCTCTCTTGCTCCTCTCTGGGCCCTGTTCTAGCCTCTGCTCTATTTGTTCCTCCTTTCATCCTTCTCTCTCTCTCTCTTTCTACTAGTCATTACTAGGGTTCTTCTGCCTCCACAGCCAGAGACCTCGCGCTCAGCCAATCCATCAGCATCCTTCATAGCCTTGTATATAGCCCACTGTGTCATCACAGCAGCCACTGTACTAGAGCTCTGGGAGGTGAGGGGAGGGTGGGGTGGGGGTGGGGGTGGGGGGTGCTCTGTAAACTCCTGTGAGACCAATTTGTGAAAGGGTGAGGTAGTAACAGGAAGCTTGTACTGGACTACTCCCCTACTCCCCTACTCCACTATTCTCCTACTCCCCTACTCCCCTACTCCCCTATTCTCCTACTCCCCTACTCTCCTACTCCCCTACTCTCCTACTCCCCTACTCCCCTATTCTCCTACTCCCCTACTCTCCTACTCCCCTACTCTCCTACTCCCCTACTCCCCTACTCTCCTACTCCCCTATTCTCCTACTCCCCTACTCACCTACTCCCCTATTCCCAACATGCACAGCCTCCCGACGTCGAGGGAAACCGTCATCAGCACAGCTCAGCAAAGAACAAAATGGAACAATGCAACTAAGCAACACATTCATTTCACATAACATCAGGGCACTTAGGGAGGATTTATCATAATGGTGTGAAGTATAAAAAGATAACGTAAGGTGTTCATCCCAGGTTCAACAAGAACACAAAGTGGTTTTCTTTGTATTTACATGGGGAGCGGAAGTGACTATTTTATAGTTAATCAGTCATGAAGATGGTGAGCTGAGCAACAGTACATACAGTACATATTACATATTGAGTGGAGTGGAGAAAGGGGAAGGTTTCCTTTCACGGTGTGGTTGGTTTAGCATCCATGTGAAAAGACAACATTGCCTGTTGCAGCGTGGACACCGCCATGAATGTCCCCGTACCACCCAGATTTACTATGGCTCCACGGTGCACACCATGTAATTGATGCTTTCAATTCACAGAGTCACATAGGAATTTACAAGGAAGAGCTTACTAATAGGATAGAATAGTTTTCTGGATTCATGAAGCTGCCACTCTGTTACAAATCTAATAACTATTAAACTTGAAAACGAGCACACACCCCACAACAATTTAGCTGCTTTCAGCAGAAAAGCCTGACAGAGAGATTGGACCAGGGGGGAGGTGGTGTCAGGGTTGGAGGGGGTGGATGGAGCTGGCTAACGGGCCATATTGTTCAATTAAAGAGATTTATTTAGAAGCTGAGCAATGAGATTGATTATTTATCTCATAAATAATCCCTGCTCTGTGTTGGGTATAGGTGGACTAGATGAGACGTGGGCTTTGTGCAGGCCTGGTCAATATTTCTCTATCAGGAGACAATAAGACAAAGCCTACACTGGTGGGCTCAGAGTCCTGGAGCCTGGCTGGGGCCTGATATTAAAACCTGTGGGGGTTAATCAGAGCTTGGGGGCCACCAGGCAAGTGAGCACACGCCAGAGCCCCCCTGTGTATTGCTTAGCCACACTACCCTGCACCCCCAGCCCAAATGACATTACTCCCTCATTACTAACCCAGCTCCAGCCAGACCTGAATCATAAACCACCCATTTAGACACACGTCCACAGATCCAGCCCCAGATTAGCCTGCCGTATTGGGCCTGTGCTCAGTGGGCTGGGGGGAGACGGGGGGCCAATACAGGAGCTTGACCTGTGCTGCTGGCCAGTCACTCATTAGATAGATATACAGCTAGACACAGGAGAGGAGAGGAGAGGAGAGGAGAGGAGAGGAGAGGAGAGGAGAGGAGAGGAGAGGAGAGGAGAGGAGAGGAGAGGAGAGGAGAGGAGAGGAGAGGAGAGGAGAGGAGAGGAGAGGAGAGGAGAGGAGAGGAGAGGAGAGGAGCTCACACTGCTAATGCCACAGGTCCTGCCCTCTCCCCCTCTGTTATTTGCTCAATTGACAGCAAGCTTCCCTGGTTTTATTACACATATCAATATTCTTTATTTAAATTATGCCTGATAGGAAAAAACTCACCTACATCAGGAGAAGGTACAGGACCAAGGAGGAACCAGCAGGCACAAAGGAAAGAAGAGAGAGTGAGAAAAATATTAGATGTTATGAGAATAACACAATATATAGTATCTGAAATGAGATTATGAAAATTATGGCATTGTTGGAAATTAGATCACGAAAGTTGTCAGGTTTGATGTATTTTTTTTAATGGATAGCATGTGTATTTGTCAATATCAAACTTTACCATAGACAAACGTGTGCGTTCATCACTTCAAACGTCTACTAGATTTTCATCATAGTGTTGCATTTATCCATCAGGAAGTGAATGACAACGATGATGTTGACAACAGATGTACAAGACACTTTTTACCACAAAGACAGACTCCTGAAATATTTCAGGTACTGACACAATGGAAACAAATGAAGATGCAATCCTCCTTTCTACATTTACAGCCGATCCTATTTCCATTTATATAGCCAGCTAAAATCTGTTTAAGAGGCCTTGTCTTTTCTAATGAGATGTCACCTGATTTAGAGTCGGGGGAGTTGAAGGCTACAATGTTTCACAAAGGTCTTCTCCCCACCACTGGGCCGTCAATACAAATCAATAGAGCCAATACAATTATTAATACAGTCCTGGCCAGTTAGATGTGAATGAAACGGATGACATTAAGCCAGATTGATCCAGAGGGAAATGGATTTCATAAAGCGCTGAATGCCATCATTATATTCCACACAATGGAGCTGGACTGAGAGAGAGAAAAGCAGAGGCGGTTCATTTGATTCTTCTGAACACATTCCTCATACAGCTGTCCTATTATCCATAATATACTGTATAGGAAACATCAGCCTGCTGCAATAATCACACACGCAAACACTCATTACACATAATATCTACGCAGTCACAGAAACACAGTGTTTGTGTTTATGCTGTGCGTGTGTGCATGCGTGTGTGTATGCTGTGCGTGTGGCCCTACGTGTATGTGTGTTCCTACTTGTGTGTGTTCCTACATCTGTTTGTGTGCGTTCCTACATGTGTGTGTGGCTGTGCAGTAAATCCACCACTATAGACTGTGTATTGGCTCTATGTAGGCCCGTGGAGACAGGACTTGGTCACCAGCCAGCCACTGAGTCCCAGGTGTCTGTCCAAAATTGATATTCACCTAGGAGATTAGCCCAGCTCCCAGTACAGCACCCAATTCAGCTCCCAATGGACCCAGTGCCAGAGCCAATAACACAGCATTAACGCTGGTAAACACACAGGCCGGGAGTCTGACTGTTTGAATAACCCCCAGCACAAGAACAGAGTGGATCTACCAATTACGTCCTGATTATTGTCATTAAAACCCATAAAGTGCAGCTTCATTAGATTCTTCACAAGTCATGTTGGAAATGAAATGACAGGAATTATCTGGGGATATAGCCAAGGGTTTATTGAGGACACTAGACGGTTCCAATCTATTCCTATCCCTGTCCAGTCCGGGTCTGTTAGCACGTAATTCAGTCATAACACTGTAACACTTTAACACCACAGGAACCCGCCCTCTGAGCTCTGTGCTCCTGCTCCTTCCTGGCTAGTCAGCCAGTCACACGGTAAGAGGGGCCACAGGAACCCGCCTGCTGAGCTCTGCGCTCTTGCTCCTTCCTGGCCAGTCGGCCAGTCACACGGTAAGAGGACCCACAGAAAGACCGACCTCTGAACTCAGTTCTTACTGCACAATCACACAGGTAGACCTGCAGGGCCTCAGCATGCAGCCGTCACAACTAATTACTGTCCAGTCTGACAGTCTGAACACACACACTCATGCAAGCATATGTAGCAGTGTGATGTTGTTCCCCTAGAACCAATTCAAATAGGCCAGGTCAAGAGGGGATGTTAATAATTTGATAATAATAATGATACTTCAGTGTGTTTTTTACATTTAATTACAGCTGCATAGCTAATGTTATTCTTTGGTGTACAAACACTTTTTGATATCAATATTGTACATACATGTGATTGTAAAAGTTGTGTATATTTTGGTTAGGCCCATCGCGGGTAATCTGTATTTCCTTACCCCCTTATTGTTTTCTTTTGCCTGACCTTCAGCTAGCAAGGTGCCTGAGAGCTAGGACTGCGCCAAGGGCTAACATAATGTGTGTTGTCTCTTTGTGTGCAGGGCAAATAAAAATAATTCAACTAGCAAACCTTCAGTTATGGCAGCGTCCTAATTAAAAGTACACAACGCAGAATGAACCACGCTACACATACTCACTATCGCAATGCATTTCCTGAATTAATTATACAGTGGGGAGAACAAGTATTTCAAACACTGCCGATTTTGCAGGTTTTCCTACTTACAAAGCATGTAGAGATCTGTAATTTTCTATCATAGGTACACTTCAACTGTGAGAGACGGAATCTAAAACAAAAATCCAGAAAATCACATTGTATGATTTTTAAGTAATTAATTTGCATTTTATTTATCTGACAGAGCTCCAGCGTTTCTTTGTAGAGATGGGAGAAACATCCAGAAGCACAGCCATCTCTGCAGCACTCCACCAATCAGGACTTTATGGTAGTGGCCAGATGGAAGCCACTCCTCAGTAAAAGGTACATGGCAGTCCACTTGGAGTTTGCCAAATTGCACCTAAAGGAAGGTCAGACCATGAGAAACAAGATTCTCTGGTCTGACTCTTTGGCTTGAAGGCCAAGCATCACATCTGGAGGAAACCTGTCACCATCCCTACGGTGAAGCATGGTGGTGGCAGGATCGTGCTGTGGGGATGTTTTTCAGCGGCAGGGACTGGGAGACTAGTAAGGATCGAGGGAAAGATGAACAGAGCAAAGAACAAAGAGATCGTTGTTGAAATCCTGCTCAGGACATCAGACTGGGACGAAGGTTCACCTTCCAACAGGACAATGACCCTAAGCACACAGCCAAGATAACTAATTGAACATCTCTGGAGAGACCTGAAAATAGCTGTGCAGCGACACTTCCCATCCAACCTGACAAAGCTTGAGAGGATCTGCAGAGAAGAATCAAAGAAACTCCCCAAATACAGGTGTATTTGCCAAGCTTGTAGCATCATACCCAAGCAGACTTGAGACTGTAGTTGCTACCAAAGGTACTTCAACAAAGTACTGATTAAAGGGTCTCAATGTGTATGGAAATGTATTATTTTTTATTTGTGATAAATTTGCAAAGATTTCTAAAAACCTGTTTTTGCTTTGTCATTATGGGGTATCGTGTGTAGATTGATGGAGGGGGGGCATAATGTAACAACATGTGGAAAAAGTCAAGGGGTCTGAATACTCTCCGAATGCATTGTAGAACAATTTTTTTGTTTTGTCCTTTAAACTACTAAACTAGTTTGATGGTTGTACTTTCAATTGCCCCATTAACAACCACTAATGATAGCAAACCCTTTTCATTTCAAACTTCTCTAGTATAGGCTACTTATCGTAATGAACAATATCAGCAAAATGGTTACACTTACTCAAGCACACACACACACACACACACACACACACACACACACACACACACACACACACACACACACACTCTCAAGCACAAACTTACTCAAGCACAAACACACACACACACACACACACACACACTTACGTAAGCACACACACACACACACACACACACACACACACTTACTCAAGCACACACTCACAAGCACAAGCACAAACACACACACACACTTAAGCAAGCACACACACACACACTCTTACACAAGCCAACACACACACACACGCACAAGCACACACACCCACACACACTTAGTCAAGCACGCACACAATTACGCAAGCACATACGCATGCACACAAGCACACACACTTACTCAAGAACACACACACACACATACACATTGACGCTGAGGGTAGAAGCAAGCAATCAAGTGGTGATAGGAGACATTGTTATAGCAGTCATCACTGAAAATCTGAACTTTCACTGTGAAATGAGGTGAAATGAGAGGAGAAATCCAATCTATTCTGCAATCCCACATTTCTGAACAGTCTCTGTGTTGTGAAGAAAGTTTGGGGGTTTCTTAAAGTTAAAGATACTCCCGAGGGGCTAATCCAGTGTTTGGAAGGACTAATACATAAATCCTGTAAAGGTCTGTGTGCTAAGAGCTCTCTGACTGATCCCCTTCACCAATCCTCCCTGACCCTCTCTGTACTATAACCTATCTCTAGCTGTAGAGTGTAGAGTAGCTGCCTGCCCTGAGGAGAAACCCGAGCTGGGCCACCCTACCATCACCACCAGCCACCAGCCCTCCAGGTCTCTCTCTGCCACATTGAGACACATCAATGGACACACAGCAACACCACTCCAAGACCACCATTTCCCTCCTATTTATTTATACACATTCAAATTCACTTCAAAGGGCCGTTTGAAGAGACTCTGGGCTTTGAAGCCCACACTGCATCACAGCCCTATCTATCCCACAATCCACTCTGGTGTGTCATTAGTACATCAGCTTCTTCCCTTCCCAGCGAGGGTCCTGATTAGCACAGTACAACTCGTTAACACGAGAGGACTGAACAAGTTATTAGCATGTAGGTCGAGTGAGGGCTGGAGCCAGCTCTGATACCAAGTATTACCAACATTGATCTGACCAACGGAGATGGGATTACTCTGTTTCCACCCCTGAGACAAAGGACGAAGCACAGCACATAATGTGGCAAGATGCATAACTGGTATAAGTATGGGTGGTTTTGCTCTTTCAACTCTGGTTGCATGGTAACACCTTGAGCTTCATGCCACATCTCAATAACATAATGATAAACTAAGACTGAGGCCTTGAGACATGACTAAGAGATCACCATCAATGGCCAATGTTGCTGCTCACTGCAAGCTCATTGGATGAAAAATATGATGACTTCATCAAAAGCAGCATTCTAAATCAAATGTTTCCTGGCTAAAATAACGGACCTGAAACAGTCTACCTTTGCAGTCTGAATGAAACATTTCAACATGGATGACTACTAATCTCAAAGCTGTAATTCCACATCAGGCCAGAGTTACATAGACTTTTGAATGAAAAAATAAATAAAACTGTTTCTCTCTCACTTTTAATCATCCGTGGCTGGCAGTCTCAGTGTGGGGAGCTGTGCTAATAATTATTTAATGAACTTGTTGACTGGGGACGGGAGAGGAGGGGAGGAGGTGGGGGGACCACTGACCTCTCCCGTCCCCAGTCAACAAGTTCATGGTCTCATGGTCACACACGGAGGGCAGGCAGGTGGCTTCAAGAGCATGGTGGGTTTTAATTAAGGAGGGAAGCAGATGCTTAATGTTTAATGTAAGGCAGAGTGAATTAACACTACTGTCTGTATTGTGTGTATTATGTTTGTTCATCTTGAGGAGACCATAGACTTACCACAAAGCACCATTTAAAGTGGAACTGACAGCGTTTTAGCAACATAAAATCTTATTAAAATCGGTTAATTTACACCCCCAGGAAGAATATGATGCCTTTTAAATGTTTTCATTTTCTGAGAAGCGACCACTTAGATATGGTCATTTTCACGTTTTCATGTTTCAAATCAAATCAAAGTGTATTTGTCACGTGTGCCGAATACAACAGTGAAATGCTTACAGGCTCTAACCAATGGTGCGGGGGAAAAAAGGTATGTGTGTGTGTATGTGTGTGTGTGTGTGTGTGTGTGTGTGGTTGGTCAGGCCATTTAGGTAGTATGTACATGAATGTATAGTTAAAGTGACTATGCATATAAGATAAACAGAGAGTAGCAGCAGCGTAAAAGAGGGGTGGGGGGGCATACAATGCAAATAGTCCGGGTACCATTTGGTTACCTGTTCAGGAGTCTTATGGCTTGGAGGTAAAAACTGTTGAGATGCCTTTTTGTCCTAGACTTGGCACTCCGGTACCGCTTGCCATGTGGTAGTAGAGAGAACAGTCTATGACTGGGGTGGCTGGGGTCTTTGACAATGTTTAGGGCCTTCCTCTGACACCACCTGGTGTAGAGGTCCTGGATGGCAGGCAGCTTAGCCACAGTGATGTACTGGGCCGTACGCACTACCCTCTGAAGTGCCTTGCTGTTGCAGGCCGAGCAATTTCCGTACCAGGCATTGATGGAACCGGTCCGGATGCTCTCGATGTTGCAGCTGTAGAACCTTTTGAGGATCTCAGGACCCATGCCAGATCTTTTTAGTGTCCCAAGGGGGGATAGGCTTTGGATAGGCTTTGTCGTGCCCTCTTCACAACTGTCTTGGTGTGTTTGGACCAATCTAGTTTGTTGTTGATGTGGACACCAAGGAATTTGAAGCTCTCAACTAGCTTCACTACAGCCCTGTCGATGAGAATGGGGACGTGTTCGGTGCTCCTTTTCCTGTAGTCCACAATCATCTCCTTAGTCTTGGTTACGTTGAGGGATAGGTTGTTATTCTGGCACCACCCGGCCAGGTCTCTGACCTCCTCCCTATAGGCTGTCTCGGGGTTGTAGGTGATCAGGCCTACCACTGTTGTGTCGTCAGCAAACTTAATGATGGTGTTGGAGTTGTGCCTGGCCATGCAGTCGTGGGTGAACAGGGAGTACAGGAGGGGACTGAGCACGCACCCCTGGGGAGCTCCAGTGTTGAGGATCAGCGTGGTAGATGTGTTGCTACCTACCCTCACCACCTGGGAGCGGCCTGTCAGGAAGTCCAGGATCCAGTTGCAGAGGTAGGTGTTTAGTCCCAGGATCCTTAGCTTGGTGATGAGCTTGGTGATGAACTTTGAGGGTATTATGGTGTTGAACGCTGAGCTGTAGTCAATGAATAGCATTCTCACATACTGTAGGTGTTCCTTTTGTGGTGGGAAAGGGCAGTGTGGAGTGCAATAGAGATTGCATCATCTGTGGATCTGTTTGGGAGGTATGCAAATTGGAGTGGGTCTAGGGTTTCTGGGATAATGGTGTGTATGTGAGCCATTACCAGCCTTTCAAAGCACTTCGTGGCTACGGATGTGAGTGCTACGGGTCTGTAGTCATTTAGGCAGGTTGCCTTTGTGTTCTTGGGCACAGGGACTATGGTGGTCTGCTTGAAGCATGTTGGCATATTTACATAGAATGTTTGGGAATGACGTAGTGTAAGGCATTTGTGAAAATTCTACAGCAATAGAGAGTGGGAAATTGGCCGTGAGTTTAAACAATTGATAGACACTGCAGTAATTAAAACCTAATTAAAACGTGTCAGTCTGGTCCAGGACCGGACTCTAACCGGTGCACCATAGCCAATCAGAGCTACAATAGAACTATATGCCAGTAAGCCATTTGCCAGAAGATTCCCGGTGTTTGTGATACATGTCGTTTGGTGCGACGCAGACAGGGTGGTGAGCGTGGTGAAACAGAAGAGTCATTGCCTGTGTTTTTGAGTTTTGGTGTTGAGTCTTTGCCCGACAAAGTGATCCTATATGAGCTTTTATGCCCGACCCATTACAGTGTAACAGGTGTCAAGCATATGGGCATGTGGCAGCGATGTGTTGGAGGGAGGTTCCTAGGACTGAGAAGTGTGCAGAAGGGCATGAGACAAATGAGTGTGCAGTATCAGGGGAAAGTAGCTGTATGTGTTAATTGTAAGGATGCACATGAGACTGAGGATCAGAAGTCTGCGGTGCGAGGGAGGCAGGTTGAGGTTACCAGGGTTAGAGTAGTGCAGGGGGTGTCGTATACTGAGGCAGTGAAGACAGTCACCAAAGTGGGGTCAAGGGGGATGGATCCTGAGAGGATCCGTGTGAGTAGTAGATCTGTACCAGCACAGAGGGATAGGCCAACCAGTTATATATGCTTCCGTAAGATTGGCTTCTTAGCATTCTACACAATGGTTAGCAACTGTACCGCAGGGGTGGAATGTAGGTCACAGAAAATAGAGGTTGTGGTGGCAGCTGCAGAGAAGTATTTGGGGGTATGAGATTTGACTGCAGAGGTTGCAGGTTGTGTTGAGGGGTGGAGTCCCGTCCTCCCAGGCTGCTGGCCTGGTGTAGGACCAGATAGGGTTGGTAGTGGAATAGAGGGGTGGGTTTTAATGAGTGTTAAATGGCAGAGACATTTTTGGTTTTGGTTTTTTCCTTTCCCCTTTTTCCAGTATAATGAATTCATACCCCAGTCTAGTTGGTGGCGGTAATGCAACATATATGGATTTATACCCCAGTCTAGTTGGTGGCGGTAATGCAACATATATGGACTTATACCCCAGTCTAGTTGGTGGCGGTAATGTAACATATATGGATTTATACCCCAGTCTAGTTGGTGGCGGTAATGTAACATATATGGATTTATACCCCAGTCTAGTTGGTGGCGGTAATGCAACATATATGGATTTATACCCCAGTCTAGTTGGTGGCGGTAATGTAACATATATGGATTTATACCCCAGTCTAGTTGGTGGCGGTAATGCAACATATATGGATTTATACCCCAGTCTAGTTGGTGGCGGTAATGTAACATATATGGATTTATACCCCAGTCTAGTTGGTGGCGGTAATGTAACATATATGGATTTATACCCCAGTCTAGTTGGTGGCGGTAATGCAACATATATGGATTTATACCCCAGTCTAGTTGGTGGTGGTAATGTAACATATATGGATTTATACCCCAGTCTAGTTGGTGGCGGAAATGCAACATATATGGATTTATACCCCAGTCTAGTTGGTGGCGGTAATGCAACATATATGGATTTATACCCCAGTCTATTTGGTGGCGGTAATGCAACATATATGGATTTATACCCCAGTCTAGTTGGTGGCGGTAATGTAACATATATGGATTTATACCCCAGTCTAGTTGGTGGCGGTAATGTAACATATATGGATTTATACCCCAGTCTAGTTGGTGGCGGTAATGTAACATATATGGATTTATACCCCAGTCTAGTTGGTGGCGGTAATGTAACATATATGGATTTATACCCCAGTCTAGTTGGTGGCGGTAATGCAACATATATGGATTTATACCCCAGTCTGGTTGGTGGCGGTAATGCAACATATATGGATTTATACCCCAGTCTAGTTGGTGGCGGTAATGCAACATATATGGATTTATACCCCAGTCTAGTTGGTGGCGGTAATGTAACATATATGGATTTATACCCCAGTCTAGTTGGTGGCGGTAATGCAACATATATGGATTTATACCCCAGTCTGGTTGGTGGCGGTAATGCAACATATATGGATTTATACCCCAGTCTAGTTGGTGGCGGTAATGCAACATATATGGATTTATACCCCAGTCTAGTTGGTGGCGGTAAAGCAACATATATGGATTTATACCCCTGTCTAGTTGGTGGCGGTAATGCAACATATATGGATTTATACCCCAGTCTAGTCGGTGGCGGTAATGCAACATATTTGGATTTATACCCCTGTCTAGTTGGTGGCGGTAATGCAACATATATGGATTTATACCCCAGTCTAGTTGGTGGCGGTAATGCAACATATATGGATTTATACCCTAGTCTAGTTGGTGGCGGTAATGCAACATATATGGATTTATACCCCAGTCTAGTTGGTGGCGTTAATGCAACATATATGGATTTATACCCCTGTCTAGTTGGTGGCGGAAATGCAACATATATGGATTTATACCCCAGTCTAGTTGGTGGCGGTAATGCAACATATATGGATTTATACCCCAGTCTAGTTGGTGGCGGTAATGCAACATATATGGATTTATACCCCAGTCTAGTTGGTGGCGGTAATGCAACATATATGGATTTATACTCCTGTCTAGCCGGTGTCGGTAATGCAACATATATGGATTTATACCCCAGTCTAGTTGGTGGCGGTAATGCAACATATATGGATTTATACCCCAGTGTAGTTGGTGGCGGTAATGCAACATATATGGATTTATACTCCAGTCTAGTTGGTGGCGGTAATGCAACATATATGGATTTATACCCCAGTCTAGTTGGTGGCGGAAATGCAACATATATGGATTTATACCCCAGTCTAGTCGGTGGCGGTAATGCAACATATATGGATTCATACCCCTGTCTAGTTGGTGTCGGTAATGCAACATATATTCAATGACAACTGCAGTAAAACCTAATCGAAGAAGAAAAAAACATTTGCCAGACAGGCCTTTCATCATTCACTTTGAACTAGACTATGTGTTTAGTAGCAGTAGCAACAGAGTGACTTTTGATCATTAGAAAGCGTTCGCCAAAAGCCACAAAATACAAGTGAATTGATTTCTGCAAATCTGTAAATTGCAAGGGAGTCCTCTTATATTTGGGAACTTTACAGTCCTATTGATCGAACAACCATGAACAGGTAGGCTCTCTCTCTCACTCAATTGCCTACGCACAATGACAAGATCAACAAATACTGTTAGCCCGAGTGAGATGAGGTCAAATCTAACGAGGGAAGAGTACATAAACCCCCTCAAACCTTTTCAGATTGTATTTGCCATCAAAATTGAAGAAAATATATATATTTTGCGACCTTTTTCCACATTTCAGGCTTCAAACATAAAGATATAAAACTGTATTTTTTTTGTGAAGAATCAACAACAAGTGGGACACAATCATGAAGTGGAACTATTGGATATTTAAACTTTTTTAACAAATCAAAAACTGAAAAATTGGGCGTGCAAAATTATTCAGCCCCTTTACTTTCAGTGCAGAAAACTCTCCAGAAGTTCAGTGAGGATCTCTGAATGATCCAATGTTGACCTAAATGACTAATGATGATAAATACAATCCACCTGTGTGTAATCAAGTCTCTGTATAAATGCACCTGCACTGTGATAGTCTCAGAGGTCCGTTAAAAGTGCAGAGAGCATCATGAAGAACAAGGAACACACCAGGCAGGTCCGAGATACTGTTGTGAAGAAGTTTAAAGCCGGATTTGGATACAAAAAGATTTCCCAAGCTTTAAACATCCCAAGGAGCACTGTGCAAGCGATAATATTGAAATGGAAGGAGTATCAGACCACTGCAAATCTACCAAGACCTGGCCGTCCCTCTAAACTTTCAGCTCATACAAGGAGAAGACTGATCAGAGATGCAGCCAAGAGGCCCATGATCACTCTGGGTGAACTGCAGAGATCTACAGCTGAGGTGGGAGACTCTGTCCATAGGACAACAATCAGTCGTATATTGCACAAATCTGGCCTTTATGGAAGAGTGGCAAGAAGAAAGCCATTTCTTAAAGATATCCATAAAAAGTGTTGTTTAAAGTTTGCCACAAGCCACCTGGGAGACACACCAAACATGTGGAAGAAGGTGCTCTGGTCAGATGAAACCAAAATTGAACTTTTTGGCAACAATGCCAAACGTTATGTTTGGCGTAAAAGCAACACAGCTGAACACACCATCCCCACTGTCAAACATGGTGGTGGCAGCATCATGGTTTGGGCCTGCTTTTCTTCAGCAGGGACAGGGAAGATGGTTAAAATTGATGGGAAGATGGATGGAGCCAAATACAGGACCATTCTGGAAGAAAACCTGATAGAGTCTGCAAAAGACCTGAGACTGGGACGGAGATTTGTCTTCCAACAAGACAATGATCCAAAACATAAAGCAAAATCTACAATAGAATGGTTCAAAAATAAACATATCCAGGTGTTAGAATGGCCAAGTCAAAGTCCAGACCTGAATCCAATCGAGAATCTGTGGAAAGAACTGATAACTGCTGTTCACAAATGCTCTCCATCCAACCTCACTGAGCTCGCGCTGTTTTGCAAGGAGAAATGGGAAAAAATGTCAGTCTCTCGATGTGCAAAACTGATAAAGACATACCCCAAGCAACTTACACCTGTAATCGCAGCAAAAGGTGGCGCTACAAAGTATTAACTTAAGGGGGCTGAATAATTTTGCACGCCCAATTTTTCAGTTTTTGATTTGTAAAAAAAGTTTGAAATATCCAATAAATGTCGTTCCACTTCATGATTGTGTCCCACTTGTTGTTGATTCTTCACAACAAAATACAGTTTTATATCTTTATGTTAGAAGCCTGAAATGTGGCAAAAGGTCGCAAAGTTCAAGGGGGCCGAATACTGTCGCAAGGCACTGCATATATACATATATATATCAAAAACAACCTTCTACCGCTGGATTCGAACTTGCAAACTTTGGATTCAAAGGCCATCTGATGTCTATTATTTTATCACAGCTGGGTTGGTCCATTTGTTTGGTAACCTGTTGGTAACCTGTTTCTTCCCCTTTCATCGTCCTCTCTTGTCTGCATATATTTGGGATAAGGATGTCCTCGGCTCCTCTATTTTTATTTGTAAAATATGTAAGTAAACTACATTACCAAAAGTATGTGGACACCTGCTCATCAAACATCTCATTCCAAAATCATGGGCATAAATGTGGAGTTGGTCCCCCCTTTGCTGCTATAACAGCCTCCAATCTTCTGGGAATGCTTTCCACTAGATGTTGGAACATTGCTGCGGGAACTTGCTTCCATTCAGCCACAAGAGCATTAATGAGATCGGGCACTGATTTTGGGTGGTTAGGCCTGGCTCGCAGTCGGCGTTCCAATTCATCCCAAAGGTGTTCGATGGAGTTGAGGTCAGGGCTCTGTCCAGGCCAGTCAAGTTCTTCCACGACGATCTCGACAAACCATTTCTGTATGCACCTCACTTTGTGCACCGGGGCATTGTCATGCTGAAACAGGAAAGGGCCTTCGTTGAAAGTGACTGAGCTCTTCAGAAAGGCCATTCTATTGCCAATGTTTGTCTGTGGAGATTGCATGGCTGTGTGCTCAATTTTATACACCTGTCGGCAACGGGTGTGGCTGAAATAGCCAAATCCACTAATTAGGAGGGTGTCCACAAACTTCTGTATATACATCAAAGTATTTAGACCCCTTGACTTTTTCCAAATGTTGCTATATTACAGCCTTGATTATAGTACCTGAACCTCCATTCTCTTTGTTTAATTAGGGGCCATGGTTATCCTCACGTAATATCCTTCCTCTTCACCTCAAATAAATAAAATAAATCAGAAGTGGAGACTCATCGTCCATGCCATATAATCATGAATATTAAAAGTAAAATGATCTCAGCCATATTAAACCATTCTCTATATTGGCTTTATATGTAGAAATTATACACATGTTTTATTGATGTAATATAAATCCACCTCATACTTCTGATTGTGGCTTGAGGACATCAATGAACTTGGGAGGATGGTGAGAGAGAAAAGGGAAAATGAACCCAGGACTGGAGAGTAACCTTTGGAGAGGACACTGTTTGGTACCTCAGTCAGCCACTGGCGACGTCTCTGCCGAAGCAGAAGTTAATTTCATGAAGAAATGGCGGGAGGAGAGGGGGTGCAGCCTTGTGGAGTTTGGTGCTGTATTGTTGCCATGTATTTAGTGGTTTGCTGTGCCCGGACAGGTGTGCCAGAAAATGTCCGCATTTGAAAACACTCTGCAGGTACGTTGTAATATAATGTACAATAAGAATAGCCAATTATTGTTTTAAAGTGTTATTTTCTACTACAGTATATGTGTTGTGGTGTGCTAGGTTCACAGCTTGTGTGCACCACAAGAAATGTTTGTAAGTGCTCTCTTGTCTGCCTATCCTTGGTAGAAGCTTTGCGAGAGAATCCGTGCAAGAGCTGACACTACAACCTGTTTTTGTCAACTCTCTGCAGGTGGCAAATAAATCCCCACAAATCGATCCAATTCTTAGAGTGCCGTTATTTCAGACACAACACAGAGTATGCAGTATGCACAGTAAAATGAACTGTGTGTTGGTGAGAAGGAGCAGGAGCAGTGGAGAGAGCCAGGGACAGAAGGGTTTACTGTGGTGCACCCAGACATGTTGGAGGAACAACAGACAGCAGAGAAAAGACAAACATGGCTTATAATGAACGCTGGATTCTCGCCCCATCTCAAATCAAATCAAAATCAAATGTTATTAGTCACGTGTGCCGAATATAACAGGTGTAGACCTTACAGTGGAATGCTGAATACAACAGGTGTAGTAGACCTTACAGTGAAATGCCGAATACAACAGGTGTAGACCATACAGTGAAATGCTGAATACAACAGGTGTAGGTAGACCTTACAGTGAAATGCTTACTTATGAGCCCCTAACCAACAATGCAGTTAAAAAAAATACAGATAAGAATAAGAACTAAAAATAACAAGTAATTATAGAGCAGAAGTAAAATAACAATAGCGTGACTATGTACAGGGGGTACCGGTACAGAGTCAATGTGGAGGCTATATACAGGGGGTACCTGTACAGAGTCAATGTGGAGGCTATATACAGGGGGTACCGGTACAGAGTCAATGTGGAGGCTATATACAGGGGGTACCGGTACAGAGTCAATGTGGAAGCTATATACAGGGGGTACCTGTACAGAGTCAATGTGGAGGCTATATACAGGGGGTACTGGTACAGAGTCAATGTGGAGGCTATAAACAGGGGGGTACCGGTACAGAGTCAACGTGGAGACTATATACAGGGGGGTACCGGTACAGAGTCAATGTGGAGACTATACACAGGGGGGGTACCGGTACAGAGTCAATGTGGAGGCTATATACAGGGGGGTACCGGTACAGAGTCAATGTGGAGACTATATACAGGGGGGTACCGGTACAGAGTCAATGTGGAGACTATATACAGGGGGTACCGGTACAGAGTCAATGTGAAGGCTATACACAGGGGGTTACCGGTACAATGTCAATGTGGAGACTATACACAGGGGGTACCGGTACAGAGTCAATGTGGAGACTATACACAGGGGGTACCGGTACAGAGTTAATGTGGAGACTATACACAGGGGGTACCGGTACAGAGTCAATGTGAAGGCTATACACAGGGGGGTACCGGTACAGAGTCAATGTGGAGACTATATACAGGGGGTACCGGTACAGAGTCAATGTGGAGACTATATACAGGGGTACCAGTACATAGTCAATGTGCAGGGGAACTGGTTAGTTAGTAGGTAATGTGTACATGTAGGTAGAGTTATTAAAGAGACTATGCATAGATGAGTAACAGTTGTGTAAAAAGGGGGGGGGGGCAATGCAAATTGTCTGGGCAGCCATTTAATTAGGTGTTCAGGAGTCTTATGGCTTGGGGGTAGAAGCTGTTTAGAAGCCTCTTGGACCTAGATTTGGCGCTCCGGTACCGCTTGCTGTGTGGTAGCAGAGAGAATAGTCTACGACTAGGTTGGCTTGAGTCTTTGACAATTTTTAGGGCCTTCCTCTGACACCGGCTGGATGTCAGGAAGCTTGGCCCCGGTGATGCACTGGGTCGTTCGCTCTACCCTCTTTAGTGCCTTGTGGTCGGAGGCTGAGCAGGTGCCATACCAGGAAGTGCCACAACCAGGATGCTCTCGATGGTGCAGCTGTAGAACCTTTTCAGGATCTGAGGACCCATGCCAAATCTTTTCAGTCTCCTGAGGGGGAATAGGTTTCTCTCTCCCTCTCTCTCTCGCTTGATCTCTCTGTGGGCCTTTCACTGTCACCCTGACTGTTTTCAGGTCTACTTTAATGACTCCAGGGTCAACCCTAGGTGAAGAGAGCAGCAATGTACTCCAATCTTCTCCCTGCTCGCTCTCTCTCTCTCGCTCTCTCTCTCTCTCTCTCTCGCTCTCTCTCTCCTTCCCTCCCTCCATGTGGATGGGAGCAAACCAGAGCAGAGACCAGCTGGAGAGAAGTGATAAAGTCATGTTCTCAGAGATCTGCCCTTCCAGCCTACCTTGCGGTGTTCGTCCACCTAACACCAGAGGGGCACTGATAGAAAGAGAGGAGAAAAATCGAAAGTAGATGAAAGAAAGATAAGCTTTCATTCCTATTACCTGCCCATAAGAGCACCTTGAACTAGAGTTGTCCTCACCTTGTGTAATCGTGGGCAGTTGAATGGTGTGTACATCGTTTGATATGTCTCATAGTGCAGTCATACAGGCATCCTCCTACAGTAGACTTTGAGATGCTCTAGTAATGGGTATTGATCATCCCTGCTCCCACACTGAAACACTGACGTATACTGTAATGATATAATGCAGGGACCTACTTCTGAGGTGCACATAACCCCCTCTCCTGTGTACATAATGTCTACATATCATGTCTACATCAATAAAACATGTGTATCATTTCTACATATGAAGCCAATACAGAGAATGGTTTAATATGCCTGAGGTCATTTTACTTTTAATATTCATGATTATATGGCATGAACGATGAGTCTCCACTTCTGATTTATTTTATTTATTTGAGCTGAAGAGGAAGGATATTACGTGAGGTTAACCATGGCTCCTAATAAGACAAAGGGAATGAAGGTTCAGGTACTATAATCATATGTTCATATTCCAAAGACTCCTCTGTGAGTGCTGAAAACTTCTCATCTGAGTTATCACTGCAATGCAAGGGACTAGGAAAAGCCAGAGGGACCACCAGAAACGGTCATATTATCCAGTTGAAAAGACTCGCTGTAGAATGCTTAAAGAAAATACAGTGGCTGAACCACCATCAATCACGTCTATTGCCATGGTTTTGGGCCTTTTACTCTGGTCTAGGGAATGAACAGTCTTTTCCACTTGTCCACTGGTGGTCTGTAGACACCTGTATATTCAAGGCCCCCGGCATTGGGCTAACCCTCCCCTAAGCCCTGACCACAGGTCTCTGGAGGGCTGGGACATCCTTCCCCTGCCGGGCCTCAGATAGATACCAGTCACTGATTAGCTGTAATGCTTCTCAGCTGGATCCTACTGCAAGGCTGCTCATGTGCTACTAATTCACATGAGGTTCAGCTCCCATGTCGCCCCGACTCCCATGTGGCGGATGGGGGTCTGCCTATCTTAAAGAGACAGGTGGTAATATAGACCCCTACAGTGAGGTACTCTCTTTTCATGAATTCGTCTTCTTTACAATATATTTTTATAGTATGTTATCGAAGTAGCAGTAGTAGCAACCTTGAAAGAGGTGAGAGGTCATTGCTACAGCTTCTGTATGTTTCTATATTGTTCAAACAACTTCAGTGTGGTTGACATTATCTATTTGCTTAAACCTTTGTATTTACCCTGCTTTCAATATTTCCATGACATGTTGCAGCAGTTAAAAAGACAGGTACTTCAAGCCTTCATAAAGTGAATGGCACAACATTCTCCCCAGGGGACATGCAGTGTCATTTAACGAGACATCTTTAAAAACCCTCGACAAGCTCTAAGGACATGAACAGACAAGATATAAATGGACAAACATTGGCCCCTCTAGACAGACACCAACTTAGCACATCAACGGTCCAAACAACAAGATCCCTGCATGGCTAGACCACATGATATCCAAGCATCCACTATAGACCTCTCCTGAGGTGGATTTTGGATTCAATTCATACTGTATAGAATATACGTTTTGTAGAAGAGTTGATGCTGCATAGTAAACCCCATACACTTGTACAAAAGCTACCGAGCTACAGGTATGGGAATGAAATGATGGAATCTGGATCAGTAGGGCTCATGGAATACAGGGGGAAATAGCAGCACAAGGTTAGGCTTACATCTGACACACACACACACACACACACACACACACACACACACACACACACACACACACACACACACACACACACACACACACACACACATTTCTACCCTGTTGCCTATTTTGCAGGATTAAAACAGAGGTGTATATCTGCATATCTCCATGCTGTATATCTACACCACCACAAAACTCAAAGACGCCCCAGAGTACCATGAACATGATGTCAATAGTTCCTCTTCCTTCATGCTTGGCATTACACCTTTAGGCCTTACCTGACCCTATGGGGACTAACATAGAGAGCATGAACATGCAGTCGAAAAAGCTCCCATCCTATCACAGTGAATACACAGGCAGTGGTTTGGCAGTGGTTTAAAGTCAGATCAGGGATGGAAGCCAACTAAAAAAATGATGCAGAGAATCCACACGGCCCACTGCTGTGATGAAGAAATAACTAAGGTCATAAATGTTCAAACACTTGGCATTGGAAGCCACTCTGTTATCAAACATCTGGCCCTGGAGCCACAGAAACCTTCCCAGTTGGCCCCGCTGGACTCTAACTGACCCAGTGGGACAGCCTCTCCAGCACACTGCCCTACAGTCATTAAAAACATCCAGTCTTCACCAATCAGAACTGAGATTTTAATCCTGAGCTGTTATTGGCATGATCAATCTTGTCCTGGGTCCAGCGGTTTAATCTGGTCACCTGCTGGCCAGTTGGCCGGTGGACTGGACTAGGCTGGTAACTGGGCTTGGCGCTGGGCTGAGCAGTCTGCTAGGTTCGCTCCTTTCCTCTGGAGCCATGGCAGGGGGCTAATTGAGCAGATGTTGGTAAACAAGCAGGTCATTGGTGGAATGGGTGTGAGCCCCACCCAAAATAGGGTCTTCTCTTCAGCACTC
Organism: Oncorhynchus mykiss; assembly: GCF_057628025.1. Taxonomy (NCBI): domain Eukaryota; kingdom Metazoa; phylum Chordata; class Actinopteri; order Salmoniformes; family Salmonidae; genus Oncorhynchus; species Oncorhynchus mykiss. The sequence goes on from NC_143048.1 coordinate 35,552,530, forward strand.
ATCTTATGAGCAGATATACTTGGGGGAGAAATGAGCACATATGGCAGAGGGATGAACATCTGGTAAATGGGACATTCATATTTGATACCCTTCACTTTTTGCTGCCATGCCAGAGGGGTAGAGTTGGTGAGAGTGGCAGAGGGGTAGAGTTGGTGAGAGTGGCAGAGGGGTAGAGTTGGTGAGAGTGCCAGAGGGGTAGAGTTGGTGAGAGTGGCAGAGGGGTAGAGTTGGTGAGAGTGCCAGAGGGGTAGAGTTGGTGAGAGTGCCAGAGGGGTAGAGTTGGTGAGAGTGCCAGAGGGGTAGAGTTGGTGAGAGTGCCAGAGGGGTAGAGTTGGTGAGAGTGGCAGAGGGGTAGAGTTGGTGAGAGTGCCAGAGGGGTAGAGTTGGTGAGAGTGCCAGAGGGGTAGAGTTGGTGAGAGTGCCAGAGGGGTAGAGTTGGTGAGAGTGCCAGAGGGGTAGAGTTGGTGAGAGTGCCAGAGGGGTAGAGTTGGTGAGAGTGCCAGAGGGGTAGAGTTGGTGAGAGTGCCAGAGGGGTAGAGTTGGTGAGAGTGCCAGAGGGGTAGAGTTGGTGAGAGTGGCAAACAAGATAACGTTTAAAGGAAAATGATTACATTTCTCGTAGTGTTTTTGAGAAAGTAACTGGTAATGCTGTAAAATAGATAATTCAACCAATGTCCTATTTTCTGTTCGATATTGTACAAACTACCAAGCCGGTCCTAGCCAGTTTTAGTGGTGCGACTATTAATAAATGATGAAGGCATCAGAATTGACAGCAAGCGTTGCTCTACACACACTGTGAATGTACAATATTCATCTTTGTGGTTGTTTCCCCTTGGGTAAAGCTGCATTATGTGTGTTCCTGTCTTCCTCTCCCCAGCTGTTGGAGAGTTGGGCTAATTGCTTAGGCTCGCCTTGCCTCTGTCAATCTACCTCTGTCCTCTGCACGCTCACAAGCCGATAGATTGACAACAATAATGCAATCAGCAGAGACAATAGAGGCAGATTACAGGCTGAAAGGCCTCTCTCTCCTTTATAATACAGCTGTACAGGGAGAGAGCATAGAGAGGCCATGTCACACACAGAATAGACTGAGCTTTTCATTAGAAGCTAAACAAACGCCACGGCTGCAGAATGAATCCTAAATGAGAAATATAGTTTACACACAGACCATCTGGCATGGCCTGGCGTATTGAAATTAGCTGTAAATTGGCCAATTGAAAGCGATGTGCACGGAGGTGAAGAGAAGGTGCTCCTGGGCTGTTCGTTTTTTCCCAGCTGCTCTGTTTGGGTGGATGGAGATGTTATTGAACAAACCTTGAATGGAGCAGCCTAATGGAGGCTTTCACTGTGTCTGTCTGTCAGTGCCCTCTCTCTCCTCTCTCACCCACCCACACCACCATGCCTAACCCTCAGGCCCATTATGGCAAAAAGCTTTAGGCAAAAACAAATAATCTACTACACAAATAAGTAGAAATGGATGCACTCGTGTCCTGGGTGGCGCTGAAGCGAGAAAATGGAAAATGTAGTGATCCTGGGGTCACATCTCCATCTGATAGGTTAAAGCCAAATACAGCCAGCCGACAAAGCACCAATCTCCATCCACTAAAAGCATAGTAGTAGCTGGCTGTGATTATTCCCTCCAACCTGGATCACTGAGCTTTAGACGTTTGCCCTCGTTTGCCCTCTCTCCCTCTCCTCTCAGTAAACACAGAAACACAGGCATGTGGAAGGCATGAGGCCAATCGGGGAAGCAGATTATTGACCAAATGCCTGTCTGGGATACAATGGGTCTAATGTCCTCAATATCCACATGTCCTTGTCCAGTTCTTTGTATCATCCAGAGGTCTCCCTCATGTAGACAGACAAAGAAAGAGAGAGATTGTGTTTGTCCCACAGAGGACATGATGGTCATGGAGGAGGAATATTAGATCTTCCATACTGCTGAGGCACAACAACAGACATATGGCTCCCCCACGGGGACTGACTGACTCCCAGACAGCACCTAATGCAATCAGCACCACACACACACACACACACACACACACACACACACACACACACACACACACACACACACACACACACACACACACACACACACACACACACACACACACACACACACACACACACACACACACACACACACACACACACACACACACACACACACACACACTCTCTCACAGCCAGTGTGTACAGGACAAAAAAAACACTCTCCTCTCAGCACAGAAATCATCACTCAAATCTGATTTGGGGCACAGAGCGTCCTAGCTGCAATTTCCTTTATTAAAACAGCCAGATCTCCATTTGATCCCGTTCAATGCTTTTGGTCTCTGGCGGCTCCTACTGAGGGCCAAATCGTGTGTGTGTGTATGTGTGTGTGTGTGTGTGTGTGTGTGTGTGTGTGTGTGTGTGTGTGTGTGTGTGTGTGTCACAGGAGGTTGGTGGCACCTTAATTGGGGAGGACGGACTCGTTGTAATGGCTGGAGCGGAATCAGTGGAATGGTATCAAATTATCAAACACATGGTTACCATTTATTCCGTTCCAGCCATTTTTATGAGCCGTCCCCCCCTGTCTGTGTGGTACAGTACCAGTCAAAAGTTTGGACACACCTTCTCATTCAAGGGTTTTTAATTATTCATTGAGTTGGACCACAGAGTGAAGGAAAAGCAGTCAATAAGTGCTCAGCATATGTGGGAACTCCTTCAAGACTGTTGGAAAAGTATTCCAGGTGAAGCTGGTTGAGAGAATGCCAAGAGTGTGTAAAGTTGTCATCAAGGCAAAGGTTGGCTACTTTGAAGAATCTCAAATATAAAATATATTTTGATTTGTTTAACACTTTTGTGGTTACTACTGTACATGATTCCATATGTATTGTTTCATAGTTCTGATGTCTTCACTATTATTCTACAGTACAATGTATAAAATAGTACAAATAAAGAAAAAAGCCTGAATGAGTAGGTGTATCCAAACCTTTGACTGTAACTGTACATATTTGGCAAGCTGTTTAATGACACAGTTTACATAACCAGGATAAATATAGCCATGAAAGGCTGCAAGGACACACACACACCACACTGTGCTCCAAAGGCAGGAAGTGTGTGCATGTGAGTATGCTTGCTGCATCTGTTGGTGTGGCTCTGTGCGTGGTGTGCTGTGTCCCAGTGTCCACCTTGGTCCCTGACTACAGGGCTGCTGTGTCCCAGTGTCCACCCTGGTCCCTGACTACAGGGCTACTGTGTCCCAGTGTCCACCCTGGTCCCTGACTACAGGGCTGCTGTGTCCCAGTGTCCACCCTGGTCCCTGACTACAGGGCTGCTGTGTCTCAATGTCCACCCTGGTCCCTGACTACAGGGCCGCTGTGTCCCAGTCTCCACCCTGGTCCCTGACTACAGGGCTGCTGTGTCCCAGTCTCCACCCTGGTCCCTGACTACAGGGCTGCTGTGTCTCAGTGTCCACCCTGGTCCCTGACTACAGGGCTGCTGTGTCCCAGTGTCCACCTTGGTCCCTGACTACAGGGCTGCTGTGTCCCAGTGTCCACCCTGGTCCCTGACTACAGGGCTGCTGTGTCCCAGTGTCCACCTTGGTCCCTGACTACAGGGCTGCTGTGTCCCAGTGTCCACCCTGGTCCCTGACTACAGGGCCGCTGTGCCTCAGTGTCCACCCTGGTGCCTGACTACAGGGCTGCTGTGTCCCAGTGTCCACCCTGGTCCCTGACTACAGGGCTGCTGTGTCCCAGTGTCCACCCTGGTCCCTGACTACAGGGCTGCTGTGTCCCAGTGTCCACCCTGGTCCCTGACTACAGGGCTGCTGTGTCCCAGTGTCCACCCTGGTCCCTGACTACAGGGCTGCTGTGTCTCAGTGTCCACCCTGGTCCCTGACTACAGGGCTGTTGTGTCCCAGTGTCCACCCTGGTCCCTGACTACAGGGCTGCTGTGTCCCAGTGTCCACCCTGGTCCCTGACTACAGGGCTGCTGTGCCTCAGTGTCCACCCTGGTCCCTGACTACAGGGCAGCTGTGTCTCAGTGTCCACCCTGGTCCCTGACTACAGGGCTGCTGTGTCCCAGTGTCCACCCTGGTCCCTGACTACAGGGCTGCTGTGTCCCAGTGTCCACCCTGGTCCCTGACTACAGGGCTGCTGTGTCCCAGTGTCCACCCTGGTCCCTGACTACAGGGCTGCTGTGTCCCAGTGTCCACCCTGGTCCCTGACTACAGGGCTGCTGTGTCACAGTGTCCACCCTGGTCCCTGACTACAGGGCTGCTGTGTCTCAGTGTCCACCCTGGTCCCTGACTACAGGGCCGCTGTGCCTCAGTGTCCACCCTGGTGCCTGACTACAGGGCTGCTGTGTCCCAGTGTCCACCCTGGTCCCTGACTACAGGGCTGCTGTGTCCCAGTGTCCACCCTGGTCCCTGACTACAGGGCTGCTGTGTCCCAGTGTCCACCCTGGTCTGCTGTGTCCCAGTGTCCACCCTGGTCCCTGACTACATGGCTGCTGTGCCTCAGTGTCCACCCTGGTCCCTGACTACAGGGCCGCTGTGTCCCAGTGTCCACCCTGGTCCCTGACTACAGGGCTGCTGTGCCTCAGTGTCCACCCTGGTCCCTGACTACAGGGCAGCTGTGTCTCAGTGTCCAGCCTGGTCCCTGACTACAGGGCTGCTGTGCCTCAGTGTCCACCCTGGTCCCTGACTACAGGGCAGCTGTGTCCCAGTGTCCACCCTGGTCCCTGACTACAGGGCTGTTGTGTCCCAGTGTCCACCCTGGTCCCTGACTACAGGGCTGCTGTGTCCCAGTGTCCACCCTGGTCCCTGACTACAGGGCTGCTGTGTCTCAATGTCCACCCTGGTCCCTGACTACAGGGCCGCTGTGTCCCAGTGTCCACCCTGGTCCCTGACTACAGGGCTGCTGTGTCTCAGTGTCCACCCTGGTCCCTGACTACAGGGCTGCTGTGTCCCAGTCTCCACCCTGGTCCCTGACTACAGGGCTGCTGTGTCCCAGTGTCCACCCTGGTCCCTGACTACAGGGCTGCTGTGTCCCAGTGTCCACCCTGGTCCCGGACTACAGGGCTGCTGTGTCTCAGTGTCCACCCTGGTCCCTGACTACAGGGCTGCTGTGTCTCAGTGTCCACCCTGGTCCCTGACTACAGGGCTGCTGTGCCTCAGTGTCCACCCTGGTCCCTGACTACAGGGCTGCTGTGTCTCAGTGTCCACCTTGGTCCCTGACTACAGGGCTGCTGTGTCTCAGTGTCCACCCTGGTCCCTGACTACAGGGCTGCTGTGTCCCAGTGTCCACCCTGGTCCCTGACTACAGGGCTGCTGTGTCTCAGTCTCCACCCTGGTCCCTGACTACAGGGCTGCTGTGTCCCAGTGTCCACCCTGGTCCCTGACTACAGGGCTGCTGTGTCTCAGTGTCCACCCTGGTCCCTGACTACAGGGCTGCTGTGTCCCAGTGTCCACCCTGGTCCCTGACTACAGGGCTGCTGTGTCCCAGTCTCCACCCTGGTCCCTGACTACAGGGCAGCTGTGTCCCAGTGTCCACCCTGCTCCCTGACTACAGGGCTGTTGTGTCCCAGTGTCCACCCTGGTCCCTGACTACAGGGCTGCTGTGTCCCAGTGTCCACCCTGGTCCCTGACTACAGGGCTGCTGTGCCTCAATGTCCACCCTGGTCCCTGACTACAGGGCCGCTGTGTCCCAGTGTCCACCCTGGTCCCTGACTACAGGGCTGCTGTGTCTCAGTGTCCACCCTGGTCCCTGACTACAGGGCTGCTGTGTCTCAATGTCCACCCTGGTCCCTGACTACAGGGCCGCTGTGTCCCAGTCTCCACCCTGGTCCCTGACTACAGGGCTGCTGTGTCCCAGTGTCCACCCTGGTCCCGGACTACAGGGCTGCTGTGTCTCAGTGTCCACCCTGGTCCCTGACTACAGGGCTGCTGTGTCCCAGTGTCCACCCTGGTCCCTGACTACAGGGCTGCTGTGTCCCAGTGTCCACCCTAGTCCCGGACTACAGGGCTGCTGTGTCTCAGTGTCCACCCTGGTCCCTGACTACAGGGCTGCTGTGTCTCAGTGTCCACCCTGGTCCCTGACTACAGGGCTGCTGTGTCCCAGTGTCCACCCTGGTCCCTGACTACAGGGCTGCTGTGTCCCAGTCTCCACCCTGGTCCCTGACTACAGGGCTGCTGTGTCCCAGTGTCCACCCTGGTCCCTGACTACAGGGCTGCTGTGTCCCAGTGTCCACCCTGGTCCCTGACTACAGGGCTGCTGTGTCCCAGTGTCCACCCTGGTCCCTGACTACAGGGCTGCTGTGTCCCAGTGTCCACCCTGGTCCCTGACTACAGGGCTGCTGTGTCCCAGTGTCCACCCTGGTCCCTGACTACAGGGCTGCTGTGTCTCAGTGTCCACCTTGGTCCCTGACTACAGGGCTGCTGTGTCTCAGTGTCCACCCTGGTCCCTGACTACAGCGGATCCTCTGAAGATATCTGCCACAGCCTTCTCTCTACTTTATCTTCTTTAATCAGTGATGTTATTGGCATGTGTGGTTTTGTCAATGGGGTGAGTCAACAGGGGAGTGGATGCAGGGAGGATGTCCAATGGGCAGAGCCCAGGAGAGTTGGACCGCTCACTGCTGCCAAACCAACAGCCGGACTGACCTTTGACTGCGGTCAACCGGTGTGACCAGAGCCTTCCAAAGACTCATGTCTCTGCATCTCTCATGTCATTGAGTGGGACAGACACTCAGCTTTATGGGTTAACAAAATCCATTGATTATTACTGCTGTTTTTGTGAATAAAGAAATCAGGGAAATCGCTTTTCATTGTTTAATTAAATCACACCGTTATTCTGTGATTGACATAACGGCTCTTGTGGAAAACAACACACACACACACACACACACACACACACACACACACACACACACACATTCACAAAACACACGCTCATAAAACACACACACACACACACACACACACACACACACACACACACACACACACACACATTCACAAAACACACGCTCATAAAACACACACACACACACACACACACACACACTCACAAAACACACGCTCATAAAACACACACACACACACACAGCTCCTGTAACAATGGCTGACTAGCACAGGGACTTTCATCTCATGTACCAGTGTAGACTGAAGGGTGTGCAGGCTGTGGGTAAAAAGCAATACTCCATCTGTTGTGGTAAATTATTAACGGCCCATTAAAATGTAATCCGCGCTAAATGTCTTCAATTCCTTAATTATGAGACTTTGGCTTTCCTCTACCCCAGACATTTGATTGGATAGGTTCACAAGTTACCTTCAAATTGGGTGCTGACAGCATGTAAATTAAACATCTCTCAGTCATATGGAGATGGAATTGACACTGTTCATACTAATCAAACTGCATTTTGCATATTGTATTCTGATTACATCATTGTCTGTAAACAAAAGTAGGCATTGGTTGTCTCAGAAATACACAAACAAATCTCAGTGAAGCTGACATGTCTCATCCAAACATTGTCCTTTAAATACAAATGATTTGTAAACATAAAAACTGCTTGACAATACATTTTGATCGTCTCTACAAGATGAAATCCCAAAAAGTTAATTTTCCCTCTTTTCAGTTGGTGGCACCAGCCCATGAATTGGATGCACCACACATTTGTCATGAGGATAATGCACTTTACTGTTTGACTAAATTATGGTTTTAGCCTCCTAATACAATAGGACATTTTGAGTGAGGTCAAAAATGAATGTGACCAAATAAAACGTACAGGCACCAATAAGAAGTTGGTGTCATGCTGCCAAGTCAAAGGGTCACAAATGCAATTTCTTTGGTCGCAGTCTATTGGAATGTACACGTTGTCCTGTATCCAGTGAGCACTGCTCTTCATTCTTTACATAAATACTGCCACCTGCTGATGTGCCATGGGGGTGCTCCAGTCCTAGCAACGCTGTAAATGGATCTGTAAATGTGTGGAACCGACAGCCCCAGTATTTGGTCCAGGTTTCAACACTGTATTAATATATTCTACAAGCATCAGACCAGGGAATTGTGCCAGTACAGGCAACACCGTCCACTCCTAATTGGAATGTTGACCAGCTACATTCTGATGGGATTTAGAATGCCAGGGCAACAAAGACCTCTGAGGAACCTCAACACATTTCCCCTTCCCTTTCTCTGTGACATCCATCAAAATGGCTGCTGTGGTAGAAGGGGTTAATGACATTATTTGTCAAGCCAACCAAGGGAGTCAGGATCAGCCATGCCCATTAGATGGGATGTCTTTATCAGGAGACGTGACAGCAGCCAAACGGCTACCATCGCATCAACGTGGAACCATGCCAGCCAATTACAACATGGTTTACGGACGGCTGCTTTAATAACAGACACAAGGCCAGCCTAAGCCTCTACAACAGTTTATCAAGAGTCTTCATTCAGAATACTGTATTATCAGCCTCTACAACACCTGAGCAAGAGTCTTCAATCAGAATACTGTATTATCAGCCTCTACAACACCCGAGGAAGAGTCTTTATTCAGAATACTGTATTATCAGCCTCTACAACAGCTGAGCAAGAGTCTTCATTCAGAATACTGTATTATCAGCCTCTACAACAGCTGAGCAAGAGTCTTCAATCAGAATACTGTATTATCAGCCTCTACAACACCCGAGGAAGAGTCTTCATTCAGAATACTGTATTATCAGCCTCTACAACACCCGAGGAAGAGTCTTCATTCAGAATACTGTATTATCAGCCTCTACAACACCCGAGGAAGTGTCTTCATTCAGAATACTGTATTATCAGCCTCTACAACACCCGAGCAAGAGTCTTTATTCAGAATACTGTATTATCAAACTCTACAACACCCGAGGAAGTGTCTTCATTCAGAATACTGTATTATCAGCCTCTACAACACCCGAGGAAGAGTCTTCATTCAGAATACTGTATTATCAGCCTCTACAACACCCGAGGAAGTGTCTTCATTCAGAATACTGTATTATCAGCCTCTACAACACCCGAGGAAGTGTCTTCATTCAGAATACTGTATTATCAGCCTCTACAACACCCGAGGAAGTGTCTTCATTCAGAATACTGTATTATCATCCTCTACAACACCCGAGGAAGTGTCTTCATTCAGAATACTGTATCATCAGCCTCTACAACACCCGAGGAAGTGTCTTAATTCAGAATACTTTATTATCAATCTCTACAACACCCGAGGAAGAGTCTTCATTCAGAATACTGTATTATCAGCCTCTACAACAGTTGAGGAAGGCTTCTGGATCACATCCAGGCTAAGACCATGAGTATAAAATGGTAAATATAGAGGTTCTGTATTCTGGGAAATGAATGAATATATAGACTGGATTTTTTAAAGTAGGTGCTGGTTCCCAGGACCATAGCAGGAGACGGGAGTGAGGCTCCAGTTATTTACTATCCCTGGGGTCTGTTTTATCAAGAGGGTTGACATCAATTTGTTTTCCTTCGGAATAGCAAAAACAGGAACAAAGCTGACAGGAATCTGGTGGAGTAGAAATACATCACAATTTGTCATCCCCTTTTATGACTCCAATGGCAAATAATAGATTTCCCCCATTGGTGTAAACAGTGCATTTCTTTAGAAATGGCCTATTGTGTGTGTGTCTTTGGGCCAGAGTTGGAGAGCAGGGGCCTGTAGCTGCTAATACTGTTATAGTTTCCTCCTGCAGTATCACTCAGCTGCAGCTCCTAGCAGCTCAAAGCCAGGGAGGAGGAGGAGGAAGAGGAAGAGGAAGAAAGCCACTACACTAACCCTAAGAGACAGGGAGAATCTCAAAAGCATACTCCTCGCGTCCTTCCTCTCTCACCTTCTCTTCCAATGGGTTTTGAGAAGGAGGCGAGGAAAGAGGATGTGAGGAGAATGCAATTGAGATCCTCTCACAGGCAGCGTTTCACAGGGATGATCCTGCTCACATCTCAAGGCTGAGGGAAGCATGTAAATATTCAATTTCTCTCTTTCTCCCTCTCTCTTCTTTGTCTTTCATGAGACGCTGGAGCACTGCATTTATCTCTTTCTCCCTCTCTCTTCTTTGTCTTTCATGAGGAGCTGGAGCACTGCATTTCTCTCTTTCTCCCTCTCTCTTCTTTGTCTTTCATGAGGAGCTGGAGCACTGCATTTATTTATTTCTCCCTCTCTCTTCTTTGTCTTTCATGAGGAGCTGGAGCACTGCATTTCTCTCTTTCTCCCTCTCTCTTCTTTGTCTTTCATGGGGAGCTGGAGCACTGCATTTCTCTCCCTCTCTGATGTTTTCTAAAGCAGCTTGTTATAATGTGTACTGCTGTTTACTGCATCCAGAGGGTCGAAAAGAGTGAAAGGAAACCTGTATCTATTCTGTGGTGTTTTTATTTCAATAATAGCATGCACAACAACATATGTAAAATGTATGTCTCAGTGAACTTGACAATCACACAGAGCCCAAATTATTGCATAAAAAAAGACTTGCTCATGTATCATATCATTTTGTAGTTGTCATATTACTGATGTGCAGATTTAACATTGAGTCCTAATAGCGAGATGAAGAAGTAATAAGTGCTGCACAACAATCCTAGCCCTCTCATTGATCCTTTCAGTTTTGAGGTATTGGTGACATTTAGCTGAATACAATACTGAGTCCACCAGGAGACGGCTCTTTTTGATTCAGCTGAGTTGCACTTCTGAAATTAGCTGTAGGCATACTACTGTATGTGTGATAAAACTGAGAACACAAATGATTAGTCGCCAATAAAACAAATTATATAACTTCTACAGCATGTCTCACAGTTATAAAGTATTTTGGTAATACATCATTTGACAACTAAGCACAAAAACACATTTTTCAAAACCACTACAGTAGTATTCAGTTTTTTTGCACAACAAAGGCTTATTTTCTGTAACCATAGATACACAAAGAACAGGGATGGTGGCTCTGAGTCAATATAATCAGGGAGACAGAGGTTTGTGACACATGCCAGTCAGGCACACCCAAGGGATCGATGACAATGATAAACAAAATTGACCAGTGTCAAAGGCTGACAAACACAGAAACACAAGGACGCATGCACAGACCACACACACAGACAAGCCCAGGACTCATTAACCTGTTAAGATGTCGTCTGCCTTCACTGTGTCAAACCTCTGACAGCACTTTGAGCTCTGACACCAGCTGTCTATTTTTTTTCTCTACCTCTTTCTACCTCTCCCTATCTCCCTAATTCTCTACCTCTCCCTAGCTCCCTAATTCTCTACCTCTCCCTATCTCCCTAATTCTCTACCTCTTTCTACCTCTCCCTATCTCCCTAATTCTCTACCTCTTTCTACCTCTCCCTATCTCCCTAATTCTCTACCTCTCCCTATCTCCCTAATTCTCTACCTCTCCCTATCTCCCTAATTCTCTACCTCTCCCTATCTCCCTAATTCTCTACCTCTTTCTACCTCTCCCTATCTTCCTAATTCTCTACCTCTTTCTACCTCTCCCTATCTCCCTAATTCTCTACCTCTTTCTACCTCTCCCTATCTCCCTAATTCTCTACCTCTCCCTATCTCCCTAATTCTCTACCTCTCCCTATCTCCCTAATTCTCTACCTCTTTCTACCTCTCCCTATCTCCCTAATTCTCTACCTCTTTCTACCTCTCCCTAAATCTCTACCTCTTTCTACCTCTCCCTATCTCCCTAATTCTCTACCTCTCCCTCTCTCCCTAATTCTCTACCTCTTTCTACCTCTCCCAATCTTCCTAATTCTCTACCTCTTTCTACCTCTCCCTATCTCCCTAATTCTCTACCTCTTTCTACCTCTCCCTATCTCCCTAATTCTCTACCTCTTTCTACCTCTCCCTATCTCCCTAATTCTCTACCTCTCCCTATCTCCCTAATTCTCTACCTCTTTCTACCTCTCCCTATCTCCCTAATTCTCTACCTCTTTCTACCTCTCCCAATCTCCCTAATTCTCTACCTCTTTCTACCTCTCTAATTCTCTACCTCTCCATATATCTATATCTAACAGGCTTGCTGAGTCTGATATAAATGTGCTTTTCCAACATTGTTATCATTTCTTTGCACTAGATGTCCCAAGCATGGTTAGTCAGCCAACGTTATTACAGGTCCAATGCAGCTGTTTTTTATTTATCTCAATATCAAATCATTTCTGGTTAACTAACAAGTACTTTACTGTGAGTGTATCAATTAAAATGGTCAAAAATAAACAAAAATAGCTTCTGAGCAAAGATACATTTCTCAAGTAAGAATTTTACTAGGATTGTCTGGGAGTGGTCTAAGTGGGGGGGTTAATAATGAACTGTTATTGGCATTGTTTTGGGACTCTCTTATTGGTCGATTAACTAATTTAACGTCTTCTAATGTCAACAGGCAGGCCAAAACTCAATCCCACCAGAACAGGCAGAAATTTCAGTCGGTCTTTTTAAACAGCTGTTACACTAAAATCGGATTATATATTTTTTTACTTTCACACTATTAATAAATGTCAGTGTGGACAAACAAAAAAAATATATATATAATAATTTTGGACTAAACTGGGCCTTTAATAATTGCATGCATGTTTGCACTACAATGGATGGGAAAGCCAAGGCCATTAATTCATAATATGCCGTGTGTTTTTCTCTGTTACTCATCTCTAACTTACATTAACCTGGCATGCAGATCGGCCCATCTTCCTGTCTCTGTGTGTGTGTTTGCGTGTGTGTGAGCGCATGTATGTGAGGGTGTTTGCACGTGCCTTCATGTGAAAAGCCATGCCTTAACAAAGGGAAGGGTAGATAGTATACAAAGATGAAAGTCTAACACACACAAGAGGGAAAATGTGTATTAATATGGCTCTCGTCTGCTTGTGACTGACCCTCCAGTAGGACATAACAGAGATCAGTGTGACTGACACTCCAGTAGTATATAACAGAGCTCGGTGTGACTGACCCTCCAGTAGGATATAACAGAGCTCAGTGTGACTGACCCTCCAGTAGGATATAACAGAGCTCAGATTGACTGACCCTACAGTAGGATATAACAGAGATCTGTGTGACTGACCCTCCAGTATGAAATAACAGAGCTCAGTGTGACTGACCCTCCAATAGGAAATAACAGAGCTCAGTGTGACTGACCCTCCAGTAGGATATAACAGAGATCAATGTGACTGACCCTCCAGTAGGATATAACAGAGCTTAGTGTGACTGACCCTCCAGTAGGATATAACAGAGCTCAGTGTGACTGACCCTCCAGTAGGATACAACAGAGATCAGTGTGACTGACCCTCCAGTAGGAAATAACAGAGATCAGTGTGACTGACCCTCCAGTAGGATATAACAGAGATCTGTGTGACTGACCCTCCAGTATGAAATAACAGAGCTCAGTGTGACTGACCCTCCAGTAGGAAATAACAGAGCTCAGTGTGACTGACCCTCCAGTAGGATACAACAGAGATCAATGTGACTGACCCTCCAGTAGGATATAACAGAGCTTAGTGTGACTGACCCTCCAGTAGGATACAACAGAGATCAGTGTGACTGACTCGCCAGTAGGAAATAACAGAGATCAGTGTGACTGACCCTCCAGTAGGATATAACAGAGATCAGTGTGACTGACCCCCCAGTAGGATATAGCAGAGATCAGTGTGACTGACCCTCCAGTAGGAAATAACAGAGCTCAGTGTGACTGACCCTCCAGTAGGATACAACAGAGATCAGTGTGACTGACCCTCCAGTAGGAAATAACAGAGCTCAGTGTGACTGACCCTACAGTAGGATGTAACAGAGTTCAGTGTGACTGACCCTCCAGAAGGATGTAACAGAGCTCAGTGTGACTGACCCTCCAGTAGGATATAACAGAGCTCAGTGTGACTTACCCGCCAGTAGGATATAACAGAGCTCAGTGTGACTGACCCTCCAGTAGGATATAACAGAGCTTAGTGTGACTGACCCTTCAGTAGGATATAACAGAGCTCAGTGTGACTGACCCTACAGTAGGATGTAACAGAGTTCAGTGTGACTGACCCTCCAATAGGATATGACAGAGCTCAGTGTGACTGACCCTCCAGTAGGATATAACAGAGCTCAGTGTGACTGACCCTCCAGTAGGATATAACAGAGATCAGTGTGACCTACCCTCCAGTGGGATATAACAGAGCTCAGTGTGACTGACCCTCCAGTAGGATATAACAGAGATCAGTGTGACTTACCCTCCAGTAGGAAATAACAGAGCTCAGTGTGACTGACCCGCCAGTAGGAAATAACAGAGCTTAGTGTGACTGACCTTCCAGTAGGATATGACAGAGCTCAGTGTGACTGACCCTCCAGTAGGATATAACAGAGCTCAGTGTGACTGACACTACAGTAGGAAATAACAGAGCTCAGTGTGACTGACCCGCCAGTAGGAAATAACAGAGCTTAGTGTGACTGACCTTCCAGTAGGATATGACAGAGCTCAGTGTGACTGACCCTCCAGTAGGATATAACAGAGCTCAGTGTGACTGACACTACAGTAGGATGTAACAGAGCTCAGTGTGACTGACCCTCCAGTAGGATATAACAGAGCTCAGTGTGACTGACCCTCCAGTAGGATATAACAGAGATCAGTGTGACTGACCCTCCAGTAGGAAATAACAGAGCTCAGTGTGACTGACACTCCAGTAGGATATAACAGAGCTCAGTGTGACTGACACTACAGTAGGATGTAACAGAGCTCAGTGTGACTGACCCTCCAATAGTGTGACAGTGTGACTGACGATCCAGTAGGATATGACAGAGTTCAGTGTGAGCCTGTGATTAAACTGCTGCTGTACCAGCGTATTGTTTACATTAGCACATCAATTACTTACTCATCCCCATTTAGCCTCAGTGTACAATAATAGTATAGCCACCATACACAGGGATATATATATAATAATACCCAGAATCAAAATGGAATAGATCAAAGCCAATTAAGTACTTGCCTCTCAACAAGGGATGTCATATATATTCCCTGTGTGTGTGTTGTTTTCCCTTCTGACAAGTTGATGTAAAAAGAAAATGGTGGAGAATGAAACACACACTGTCCATATTCATCTCTAAATATCCAGGACCTCATCTTATTGGTAACACTGCACAGATCTAATTGTTTTTGCTTAAATGATTCGCCAGTGACCAGGTAACATTACAGTATGTATAAATAAGAATATTATAAACTAAAACGACCATGCATATACAGGGTGTGTTATTTCTCCCTCTCCTGTCCCTGCTGCTCAGCTCAGTGAAGAGAAGACATCTGGTTATGTGTCCTCCTACCCCACCCTGTGGTCTGTCCCTGACATGATCTGACTGAATACACCACACACTGGCAGAGAGGGAGAGGCAGGAAGGGAGAGGCAGAGAGGGAGAGGCAGAGAGAGAATGAGAGAGGGAAAGATGAGAGATAGAAAATAAAGAAAGATGAGATAGAAAAGGGGAGAGGGGGGAGGGAGATGGAAGAGACAGAGAGAGTTGGAGAAAGTCAAAGAGAGAGAAAGACAGATACAAAGAGAAAGGGGAGAGAGAGTGAGGAAAGGAGAGAGAAAGTGAGGAAAGGAGAGAGAGAGCAAGAAGGGGAGAAAAGAGAGAATGTGTTCTGAACCTGATCAGCCCTCCATCCAGTGGAATCTCTGCTCACTTTATGATTTATAGGGCACAGGCGGGTGAATATTTCATTGTAATACATAGAGGCTAGCTAATATCCCAGGCCCAGTCAGACTGGGGCATTAAGGAGAGGCATGAATACATTGAGGTTGTTACGCCTGGCCTTAATCAATCAGGGCACACAGTGGGTGGAACTGCTAAGAAAAACGCTCTGTTCTCATTACACAGACAAATCATACATAACATTAGGCATTATAAATGATATACATACCCCGCGTTACTCCACACAGCCTTAATGACCAAGAATTCTCCATCAGGATGAGGAGATAAGACTAGGGCAATAAATATTTTAGATATTTTTTAGACTATAGAAATTGCAAAAAGGGACCAAAAACATCTCTAAAATTGGATACAGAAATGCATATTGTTCTTCAGATTGTTATTAGGTCTATGTGGCTAAAACACAAGGCTTTGCGACAGGCGACCCTATTTCCATGTGCCTCCAGAGAAAACTGGGCCTGTCACCATAATAAAACTATTAGAATATTAGGGGAAGATACAATGTCATGAATAAAATTACATTGTCTTCCAAATGAATTCCTTCGAATTGTCTGAGGAATCAGCTTTGACAGACAAACACAATTTACAGGTATATTTTTCTGAACAATGATAGTGATATGTTCACTCTGAGTATCAGTGAATGTCTATTGTGTCCCTCTCTGTTTCAATAAGAGGCTTATGGATGTTAAATGTAGATGCTGACAAATTCAGAGAGAAAAGGGCAAGGGCTGGGAAAGGCTGAGAATCATCACATCACGTCTTGGAAGAATGATACCCTAGCTATTGTGGAGGAATCTGGGGGCTGGGAGAACTGAGAACAGGTAGTATACTGCTGCTGTTCAACCCACACTAATGTCAGAGAAATATCCCCATTGAGGGCCTGATTATATGTGTCTGGGAGAAGAGAGCTGAACAGCACTGTCCAGCATGTGTTAAACCTCAGCACCAGTCTCCCTCAGCACCTGTCTCCCCAGTCTACAGTCCAGTATGTAGGTTAAACCACAGCACCAGTCTCCCTCAGCACCAGTCTCCCCAGTCTACAGTCCAGTATATAGGTTAAACCACAGCACCAGTCTCCCTCAGCACCTGTCTCCCCAGTCTACAGTCCAGTATGTAGGTTAAACCACAGCACCACTCTCCATCAGCACCAGTCTCCCCAGTCTACAGTCCAGTATATAGGTTAAACCACAGCACCAGTCTCCCTCTGCACCAGTCTCCCTCAGCACCAGTCTCCCTCAGCACCTGTCTCCCCAGTCTACAGTCCAGTATGTAGGTTATACCACAGCACCAGTCTCCCTCAGCACCAGTCTCCCTCAGCACCAGTCTCCCTCAGCACCTGTCTCCCCAGTCTACAGTCCAGTATGTAGGTTATACCACAGCACCAGTCTCCCTCAGCACCAGTCTCCCCAGTCTACAGTCCAGTATGTAGGTTAAACCACAGCACCAGTCTCCCTCAGCACCAGTCTCCCCAGTCTACAGTCCAGTATGTAGGTTAAACCACAGCACCAGTCTCCCTCAGCACCAGTCTCCCCAGTCTACAGTCCAGTATGTAGGTTATACCACAGCACCAGTCTCCCTCTGCACCAGTCTCCCTCAGCACCAGTCTCCCCAGTCTACAGTCCAGTATGTAGGTTAAACCACAGCACCAGTCTCCCTCTGCACCAGTCTCCCTCTGCACCAGTCTCCCTCAGCACCAGTCTCCCTCAGCACCAGTCTCCCCAGTCTACAGTCCAGTATGTAGGTTAAACCACAGCACCAGTCTCCCTCTGCACCAGTCTCCCTCAGCACCAGTCTCCCCAGTCTACAGTCCAGTATGTAGGTTAAACCACAGCACCAGTCTCCCTCAGCACCAGTCTCCCTCAGCACCAGTCTCCCTCAGCACCAGTCTCCCTCAGCACCTGTCTCCCCAGTCTACAGTTCAGTATGTAGATTAAACCACAGCACCAGTCTCCCTCAGCACCTGTCTCCCCAGTCTACAGTCCAGTATGTAGGTTAAACTTCAGCACCAGTCTACCTCAGCACCAGTCTCCCTCAGCACCAGTCTCCCTCAGCACCTGTCTCCCCAGTCTACAGTCCAGTATGTAGATTAAACCACAGCACCAGTCTCCCTCCGCACCTGTCTCCCCAGTCTACAGTCCAGTATGTAGGTTAAACCACAGCACCAGTCTCCCTCAGCACCAGTCTCCCCAGTATATAGTCCAGTATATAGGTTAAACCACAGCACCAGTCTCCCTCAGCACCAGTCTCCCCAGTCTACAGTCCAGTATGTAGGTTAAACCACAGCACAAGTCTCCCTCAGCACCAGTCTCCCTCAGCACCAGTCTCCCCAGTCTACAGTCCAGTATGTAGGTTAAACTTCAGCACCAGTCTCCCTCAGCACCTGTCTCCCCAGTCTACAGTCCAGTATGTAGGTTATACCACAGCACCAGTCTACCTCAGCACCAGTCTCCCTCAGCACCAGTCTCCCTCAGCACCTGTCTCCCCAGTCTACAGTCCAGTATGTAGATTAAACCACAGCACCAGTCTCCCTCTGCACCAGTCTCCCTCAGCACCAGTCTCCCCAGTCTACAGTCCAGTATGTAGGTTAAACCACAGCACCAGTCTCCCTCAGCACCAGTCTCCCTCAGCACCAGTCTCCCTCAGCACCAGTCTCCCTCAGCACCTGTCTCCCCAGTCTACAGTTCAGTATGTAGATTAAACCACAGCACCAGTCTCCCTCAGCACCTGTCTCCCCAGTCTACAGTCCAGTATGTAGGTTAAACTTCAGCACCAGTCTACCTCAGCACCAGTCTCCCTCAGCACCAGTCTCCCTCAGCACCTGTCTCCCCAGTCTACAGTCCAGTATGTAGATTAAACCACAGCACCAGTCTCCCTCCGCACCTGTCTCCCCAGTCTACAGTCCAGTATGTAGGTTAAACCACAGCACCAGTCTCCCTCAGCACCAGTCTCCCCAGTATATAGTCCAGTATATAGGTTAAACCACAGCACAAGTCTCCCTCAGCACCAGTCTCCCTCAGCACCAGTCTCCCCAGTCTACAGTTCAGTATGTAGATTAAACCACAGCACCAGTCTCCCTCAGCACCTGTCTCCCCAGTCTACAGTCCAGTATGTAGGTTAAACTTCAGCACCAGTCTACCTCAGCACCAGTCTCCCTCAGCACCAGTCTCCCTCAGCACCTGTCTCCCCAGTCTACAGTCCAGTATGTAGATTAAACCACAGCACCAGTCTCCCTCCGCACCTGTCTCCCCAGTCTACAGTCCAGTATGTAGGTTAAACCACAGCACCAGTCTCCCTCAGCACCAGTCTCCCCAGTATATAGTCCAGTATATAGGTTAAACCACAGCACCAGTCTCCCTCAGCACCAGTCTCCCCAGTCTACAGTCCAGTATGTAGGTTAAACCACAGCACAAGTCTCCCTCAGCACCAGTCTCCCTCAGCACCAGTCTCCCCAGTCTACAGTCCAGTATGTAGGTTAAACTTCAGCACCAGTCTCCCTCAGCACCTGTCTCCCCAGTCTACAGTCCAGTATGTAGGTTATACCACAGCACCAGTCTCCCTCAGCACCAGTCTCCCTCAGCACCAGTCTCCCTCAGCACCAGTCTCCCTCAGCACCTGTCTCCCCAGTCTACAGTTCAGTATGTAGATTAAACCACAGCACCAGTCTCCCTCAGCACCTGTCTCCCCAGTCTACAGTCCAGTATGTAGGTTAAACTTCAGCACCAGTCTACCTCAGCACCAGTCTCCCTCAGCACCAGTCTCCCTCAGCACCTGTCTCCCCAGTCTACAGTCCAGTATGTAGATTAAACCACAGCACCAGTCTCCCTCCGCACCTGTCTCCCCAGTCTACAGTCCAGTATGTAGGTTAAACCACAGCACCAGTCTCCCTCAGCACCAGTCTCCCCAGTATATAGTCCAGTATATAGGTTAAACCACAGCACAAGTCTCCCTCAGCACCAGTCTCCCTCAGCACCAGTCTCCCCAGTCTACAGTTCAGTATGTAGATTAAACCACAGCACCAGTCTCCCTCAGCACCTGTCTCCCCAGTCTACAGTCCAGTATGTAGGTTAAACTTCAGCACCAGTCTACCTCAGCACCAGTCTCCCTCAGCACCAGTCTCCCTCAGCACCTGTCTCCCCAGTCTACAGTCCAGTATGTAGATTAAACCACAGCACCAGTCTCCCTCCGCACCTGTCTCCCCAGTCTACAGTCCAGTATGTAGGTTAAACCACAGCACCAGTCTCCCTCAGCACCAGTCTCCCCAGTATATAGTCCAGTATATAGGTTAAACCACAGCACCAGTCTCCCTCAGCACCAGTCTCCCCAGTCTACAGTCCAGTATGTAGGTTAAACCACAGCACAAGTCTCCCTCAGCACCAGTCTCCCTCAGCACCAGTCTCCCCAGTCTACAGTCCAGTATGTAGGTTAAACTTCAGCACCAGTCTCCCTCAGCACCTGTCTCCCCAGTCTACAGTCCAGTATGTAGGTTATACCACAGCACCAGTCTCCCTCAGCACCAGTCTCCCTCAGCACCAGTCTCCCTCAGCACCTGTCTCCCCAGTCTACAGTCCAGTATGTAGGTTATACCACAGCACCAGTCTCCCTCAGCACCAGTCTCCCTCAGCACCAGTCTCCCTCAGCACCAGTCTCCCCAGTCTACAGTCCAGTATGTAGGTTATACCACAGCACCATTCTCCCTCTGCACCAGTCTCCCTCAGCACCAGTCTCCCCAGTCTACAGTCCAGTATGTAGGTTAAACCACAGCACCAGTCTCCCTCTGCACCAGTCTCCCTCAGCACCAGTCTCCCTCAGCACCAGTCTCCCCAGTCTACAGTCCAGTATGTAGGTTAAACCACAGCACCAGTCTCCCTCTGCACCAGTCTCCCTCAGCACCAGTCTCCCCAGTCTACAGTCCAGTATGTAGGTTATACCACAGCACCATTCTCCCTCTGCACCAGTCTCCCTCAGCACCAGTCTCCCCAGTCTACAGTCCAGTATGTAGGTTAAACCACAGCACCAGTCTCCCTCAGCACCAGTCTCCCTCAGCACCAGTCTCCCTCAGCACCTGTCTCCCCAGTCTACAGTCCAGTATGTAGATTAAACCACAGCACCAGTCTCCCTCAGCACCTGTCTCCCCAGTCTACAGTCCAGTATGTAGGTTAAACTTCAGCACCAGTCTCCCTCAGCACCAGTCTCCCTCAGCACCAGTCTCCCTCAGCACCTGTCTCCCCAGTCTACAGTCCAGTATGTAGATTAAACCACAGCACCAGTCTCCCTCAGCACCTGTCTCCCCAGTCTACAGTCCAGTATGTAGGTTAAACCACAGCACCAGTCTCCCTCAGCACCAGTCTCCCCAGTATACAGTCCAGTATATAGGTTAAACCACAGCACCAGTCTCCCTCAGCACCAGTCTCCCCAGTCTACAGTCCAGTATGTAGGTTAAACTTCAGCACCAGTCTCCCTCAGCACCAGTCTCCCTCAGCACCAGTCTCCCTCAGCACCTGTCTCCCCAGTCTACAGTCCAGTATGTAGGTTAAACCACAGCACCAGTCTCCCTCAGCACCAGTCTCCTCAGTCTACAGTCCAGTATATAGGTTAAACCACAGCACCAGTCTCCCTCAGCACCTGTCTCCCCAGTCTACAGTCCAGTATGTAGGTTATACCACAGCACCAGTCTCCCTCAGCACCAGTCTCCCCAGTCTACAGTCCAGTATATAGGTTAAACCACAGCACCAGTCTCCCTCAGCACCTGTCTCCCCAGTCTACAGTCCAGTATGTAGGTTAAACCACAGCACCAGTCTCCCTCAGCACCAGTCTCCCCAGTCTACAGTCCAGTATATAGGTTAAACCACAGCACCAGTCTCCCTCAGCACCTGTCTCCCCAGTCTACAGTCCAGTATGTAGGTTAAACCACAGCACCAGTCTCCCTCAGCACCAGTCTCCCCAGTCTACAGTCCAGTATATAGGTTAAACCACAGCACCAGTCTCCCTCAGCACCAGTCTCCCCAGTCTACAGTCCAGTATGTAGGTTAAACTTCAGCACCAGTCTCCCTCAGCACCAGTCTCCCTCAGCACCAGTCTCCCTCAGCACCTGTCTCCCCAGTCTACAGTCCAGTATGTAGATTAAACCACAGCACCAGTCTCCTTCAGCACCAGTCTCCCCAGTCTACAGTCCAGTATGTAGGTTATACCACAGCACCAGTCTCCCCAGTCTACAGTTAAGTATGTACAGCAGGTTAAATCTCAGCACCAGTCTCCCTCAGCACCGGTCTCCCCAGTCTACAGTCCAGTATGTAGGTTAAACCTCTGCACCAGTCTCCCCAGTCTGTTCTTACAGCATCTCTCAGCACTAGTGGGACTGGGAGCCCAGGAGGATCCAGGTTAGTCTATCAGCACTAGTGGGACTGGGAGCCCAGGAGGATCCAGGTCAGTCTATCAGCACTAGTGGGACTGGGAGCCCTGCAGGATCCAGGTCAGCCTATCAGCACTAGTGGGACTGGGAGCCCAGGAGGATCCAGGTCAGTCTATCAGCACTAGTGGGACTGGGAGCCCAGGAGGATCCAGGTCAGTCAATCAGCACTAGTGGGACTGGAAGCCCAGGAGGATCCAGGTCAGTCAATCAGCACTAGTGGGACTGGAAGCCTAGGAGGATCCATGTCAGTCTATCAGCACTAGTGGGACTGGGAGCCCAGGACGATCCAGGTCAGTCAATCAGCACTAGTGGGACTGGGAGCCCAGGAGGATCCAGTGCAGGATGAATCTTCTCTGCCACTCTAGTGACAGGGATGAAGGGCTAGAGAGATACAGCTAAGGCTAGCTTTTTCAGCTAAGGCTAGTTTTTTTCAGCTAAGGCTAGCTTTTTCAGCTAAGGCTAGCTTTTTCAAACAGAAATTTGCTTCCTGTAGCACTAATTCCAAAAGGTTTTGAGACACTGTAAAGTCCATGGAGAATAAGAGCACCTCCTCCCAGCTGCCCACTTTACTGTGGGTAAGGAACACTGTCAAAACCGATAAATCTACGATAATCGATCATTTCAACAAGCATTTTTCCACGGTTGGCCATGCTTTCCACCTGGCTACCTTTACCCCGGCCAACATCTCAGCACCCCCTGCAGCAACTTGCCCAAACCCCCACGCCCGCTTCTCCTCCACCCAAATCCAGACAGCTGATGTTCTGAAAGAACTGCAAAATCCTTACAAATCAGTTGGACTAGACAAATTGTGGCAACCCCTATTAGTAGCCTGTTCAACCTCTCTTTCGTGTCGTCTGAGATCCCCAAACACTGGAAAGCTGCTGCGGTCATCCCCCTCTTCAAAGAGGGACACACTTTAGACCCTAACTATTATAGACCTACATCCATCCTGCTCTGCCTTTCTAAAATCTTCAAAAGCCAAGTTAATAAACAGATGACTGACCATTTCGAATCCCACCGTATCTTCTCTCTATGCAATCCGAGCTGGTCAACCGCCATCGATAAAAGACAGTACTGTGCAGCTGTATTCATCGACCTGGCCAAGGCTTTCGACTGTCAATCAACGCATTCTTATAGGCAGACTCAACAGTCTTGGCTCATCAAGTGACTGCCTCGCCTGGTTCACCAAATACTTCTCTGATAGAGTTCAGTGTGTCGAATTGGAGGGCCTGTTGTCAGGACCTCTGGCAGTCTCTATAGGGGTGCCACAAGGTTCATTTCTCGGGCCAATACATATCAATGATATCTCTATACATATCAATGATGTTGCTCTTGCTGCTGGTGATTCTCTGATCCACCTCTACACAGACGACACCATTCTGTATACATCTGTCCCTTATTTGGACACTGTGCTAACAAACCTCCAAACGAGCTTCAACGCCATACAACACTCCTTCCGTGGCCTCCAACTGCATTTAAATGCTAGTAAAACTAAGTGCATGCTCTTCAAATGATTGCTGCCCACACCCTCCCGTCAGACTAGCATCACTAATCTGGACGGTTCTGACCTAGAATATGTGGACAACTACAAATACCTAGGTGTCTGGTTAAACTGTAAACTCTCATGCAGACTCACATTAAGCATCTCCAATCCAAAATCAAATCTAGAATTGGCTTCCTATTTTGCAACAAAGCATCCTTCACTCATGCTGCCAAACATACCCTTGTAAAACTGACCATCCTACCGATCCTTGTCTTCGGCAAAGTCATTTACAAAATAGCCCCCAACACTCTACTCAGTAAACTGCATGTAGTCTATCACAGTGCCGTCTGTTTTGTCACCAAAGCCCCATATACTACCCACCACTGCGACCTGTACGCTCTCGTTGGCTGGCCCTCACTACATATCCATCGCCAAACCCACTGGCTCCAGGTCTTCTATAAGTCTTCGCTAGGTAAAGCCCTGCCTTATCTCAGCTCACTGGTCACCATAGCAACACCCACCCGTAGCACGCACTCCAGCAGGTATATTTCACTGGTCATCCCCAAAGCCAACACTTCCTTTGCCACCTTTCCTTCCAGTTCTCTGCTGCCAATGACTGGAACTAATTGCGGATACAGGGATAGAGGGCAGAGAGATACAGGGCTAGAGGATACAGTGATAGAGGGCAGAGGGGAAACAGGGCTAGAGGGCAGAGAGATACAGGGCTAGAGGATACAGGGATAGAGGGCAGAGGGGATACAGGGCTAGAGGGCAGAGGGGCAGAGGGGATACAGGGTTAGAGGGCAGAGGGGATACAGGGATAGAGGGCAGAGGGATACAGGGATAGAGGGCAGAGGGATACAGGGCTAGAGGGCAGAGGGGATAGAGGGCTAGAGGGCAGAGGGGATACAGGGATAGAGGGCAGAAGGATACAGGGCTAGAGGGCAGAGGGATACAGGGTTAGAGGGCAGAGGGTGGCCTGGGAGGGTGCCAGCCTCATCCATCCTGAGCTGCATGGTCATTGTGCCTCCCTTGACAGTTGAGGAAAAAACAGAATCCTAAAAACAAAGACCCGGTGTTAAGGTGTGTGTGCGTGTGCGTGCGCATTGCGTGCAAATCTATTTGCTTGTGCGTGTGTACGTACATCTGTTGTTTACTAGGGTTGAAACGGTTTACAAATCTCACAGTTCGGTAAGATGTGGTGTCATGGTTCGGTACGGTTTCGATGCATAGACAAAATAAATGCCTGAGAAATATGTCATTTGTATCTAGATTTTGCATGTATTATAATAGTAAACACGGGTAGCTTGAGTTCCCAGGAGCAGATGGAAACTAAGGGACAACAAAAAACAGAAGTGACAGCCTTATAACAGGAAATCAAATAATTTAAAACAGAATTTCAACAAGAGCGCAAAGTCCAGCAGCATATATCAACATTAAGTCCCTTAGCAGTGCCTTAAACAAAATAGGACCACTTGAGACTGGTTTCTTAAAAATGTTTGCATTTTAATTTGTTTTTTTTATTATCAGATTTTCAAGTTTTTTATTTAAGAAGATTAGTCTATCCACATGATCAGCAGTGAGCACAGATCGGCTTGCTGTGACAATGTCAGCCGCTGTGGAGAATACCCTCTCGCTAGGGACAGAGGTCCCAGGCACAGCCAGGTAGCACCTTGCTAACATGGCAACATGATGATATATTAACTCTTTGGTCTTCCACAATGTAAGTGGATCAGCATCCAGGGGAATACAGTCCACTTCCCTGTATGAGGTCACCTCCTCCTCCATGACCTTGACCTTTGACTTGGTTCCCTGCTCCTGGGTCGTGAACAACTCCCCAAAAAGCTCAGCCACGGCAGACTTCTTTTCTGGAGGAGAATCCCTGTCGTCTGCCGTCTCTGGAGAGGGCTTGGCCTCTGTGGCATCTGTGGCATGACCCTGCAGAATTAAATGAGATGAAAATGACTATCTCTGAAGTGGCTTTAAAATATGATTTGTTGTTAGAAATATATATCAGACACTATTATGACAATTACAATTTTTTAATTGTTAAATCACTAATTAATAAAAAAATTAAATATCACATTAATTAACAACATAAATACAATACCTGTTGTACAGTGCCTTGCAAAAGTATTCACCCCCTTGGCGTTTTTCCTATTTTGTTGATTTACAACCTGTAATTTAACCTCTTTCAGCTAGGGGGCACTATTTTTGTTTGGAAAAATAACATTCCCAAAGTAAACGGCCTATTTCTCAGGCCCATATGCTAGAATATGCAAACCATTGACAGATTAGGATAGAAAACACTCTAAAGTTTCCAAAACTGTCAAAATATTGTCTGTGACTATAACAGAATTGATATTGCAGGCGAAAACCTGAGGAAAATCAAACCAGGAAGTGGCTTCTATTTTGAAAGCTCCATAGCCTGCCTTCACTCCATTTAAAGGGATATCAACCAGATTCCTTTTCCTATCGCTTCCTCAAGGTGTCAACAGTCTTTAGACATAGTTTCAGGCTTTTATTTTGAAAAATGAGCGAGAAAGAACAGTGAGTACCGAACAGTACACCGTGGACCATGTACCGAACGGTTCAATATGAATACACACACCGTGTCACCCCTAGTGTTTACTTATGCATGTGTGTGTTTGTGTGTGTTTATGTATGATTTCACAAGTAAGTGTGCAGTCGTTTCCATTGTGCCAGGCAGCCAGCAGTAGTAGAGGTAGCAGCAGCAGAAGCAACAGTAGTATTTGCATCAGCAGTAGCAGCAATAGTAGCAGAAGCAGCAGTAGTAGCAGCATTAGCAGCAGCATTAGTAGTAGAAGTATCGGCAGTAGTAGCAGCAGCAGTAGCAGCAATAGTAGCAGCAATATTGCAGTAGCAATAACTACTGCTGATTCTACTGTTGCTCCTAGTGTCAGCAGTAGTAGCAGCGGTAGTAGTAGCAGCAGCAGTAGTAGCAGCGGTAGCAGAAGCAGCAGCAGTAGGATCAGCAGTAGTAGCAGCAGCAGAACCAGTAGCAGCAGCAGTAGCAGTAATAGTAGTAGCAGCGGTAGTAGTAGCAGCAGCAGTAGGATCAGCAGTAGTAGCAGCAGCAGAATCAGCAGTAGTAGCAGCAGTAGTAGCAACAGCAGTGGCAGTAGCAGTAGCAGCAGCAGTAGCAGGAGGAGCAGCAGCAGTAGCGGCAGTAGTAGAAGCAGCAGTTGTGGCAGTGGTAGTAGCAGCAGTAGTAATAGCAGCAGTAGGATCAGCAGCAGTAGATTCAGCAGTAGCGGCAGGAGCAGCAGTAGGAGCAGTAGTAGCAGTAGTAGCAGCAGTAGGAGCAGCAGCAGTAGCAGCAGCAGTAGTAGCAGTAGTAGTAGCAGCAGTTGTGGCAGTGGCAGTATGATCAGCAGCAGTAGAATCAGCAGTAGCGGCAGGAGCAGCAGTAGTAGCAGTAGGAGCAGCAGTAGTAGAAGTAGCAGGAGCAGCAGTAGTAGTAGGAGCAGCAGTAGAATCAGCAGCAGTAGCAGCAGTAGTAGCAGCGGTAATATTAGAAGCAGTAATAGTAGCAGCAGTAGCAGTAGGAGCAGCAGCAGCAGAAGTAGTTGTAGCAGCAGTAGCAGTAGGAGCAGCAGCAGTAGCGGCAGTAATAGTAGCAGCAGTAATAGTAGCAGCAGTAGCAGGAGGAGCAGCAGCAGTAGCGGCAGTGGTAGAGGCAGCAGTTGTAGCAGTGGTAGTAGCAGCAGTAGTAATAGCAGCAGTAGGATCAGCAGCAGTAGATTCAGCAGTAGCGGCAGGAGCAGCAGTAGGAGCAGTAGTAGCAGTAGTAGCAGCAGTAGGAGCAGCAGCAGTAGCAGCAGCAGTAGTAGCAGTAGGAGCAGTAGTAGGAGCAGCAGCAGTAGTTGTAACAGCAGTAGTATCAGCAGCAGTAGTAGCAGTAGGAGCAGTAGTAGGAGCAGCAGCAGTAGTTGTAACAGCAGTAGTATCAGCAGCAGTAGTTGTAACAGCAGTAGTAATAGCAGCAGTAGGATCAGCAGCAGTAGATTCAGCAGTAGCGGCAGGAGCAGCAGTAGGAGCAGTAGTAGCAGTAGTAGCAGCAGTAGGAGCAGCAGCAGTAGCAGCAGCAGTAGTAGCAGTAGGAGCAATAGCAGCAGCAGCAGTAGTTGTAACAGCAGTAGCAGCAGCAGCAGTAGTAGCAGCAGTAGCAGTAGTAGCAGCAGTAGCAGTAGCAGTAGTTGTAACATCAGTAGCAGTAGCAGCAGCAGCAGTAGTAGCAGGAGGAGCAGCATTAGTTGTAGCAGCAGCAGTAGTTGTAGCAGTAGTAGCAGGAGCAGCAGAAGTAGTTGTAGCAGTAGTAGCAGGAGCAGCAGTAGTTGTAGCAGTAGCAGTAGTAGCAGGAGCAGCAGCAGTAGTTGTAGCAGTAGCAGTAGCAGCAGCAGCAGTAGTAGCAGGAGCAGCAGCAGTAGTAGTAGCAGTAGTAGCAGGAGCAGGAGAAGCAGTAGTTGTAGCAGTAGTAACAGGAGCAGCAGCAGTAGTTGTAGCAGTAGTAGCAGGAGCAGCAGTAGTTGTAGCAGTAGCAGTAGTAACAGGAGCAGCAGCAGTAGTTGTAGCAGTAGTAGCAGGAGCAGCAGTAGTTGTAGCAGTAGCAGTAGTAGCAGGAGCAGCAGCAGTAGTTGTAGCAGTAGTAGCAGGAGCAGGAGCAGCAGTAGTTGTAGCAGTAGTAACAGGAGCAGCAGTAGTTGTAGCAGTAGTAGCAGGAGCAGCAGTAGTTGTAGCAGTAGTAGCAGTAGCAGTAGTAGCAGAAGCAGCAGCAGTGGTTGTAGCAGTAGTAGCAGGAGCAGCAGCAGTAGTTGTAGCAGTAGTAGCAGGAGCAGCAGCAGTAGTTGTAGCAGTAGTAGCAGGAGCAGCAGTAGTTGTAGCAGTAGTAGCAGAAGCAGCAGCAGTAGTTGTAGCAGTAGTAGCAGGAGCAGCAGTAGTTGTAGCAGTAGTAGCAGGAGCAGCAGAAGT
This sequence comes from Oncorhynchus mykiss, assembly GCF_057628025.1. Lineage (NCBI taxonomy): Eukaryota > Metazoa > Chordata > Actinopteri > Salmoniformes > Salmonidae > Oncorhynchus > Oncorhynchus mykiss. The sequence continues at coordinate 35,581,089 of NC_143048.1, forward strand.
AGTTGTAGCAGTAGTAGCAGAAGTAGTTGTAGCAGTAGTAACAGGAGCAGCAGCAGTAGTTGTAGCAGTAGTAGCAGAAGTAGTTGTAGCAGTAGTAGCAGAAGCAGCAGCAGTAGTTGTAGCAGTAGTAGCAGAAGCAGCAGCAGTAGTTGTAGCAGTAGTAGCAGAAGCAGCAGAAGTAGTTGTAGCAGTAGTAGCAGGAGCAGCAGTAGTTGTAGCAGTAGTAGCAGTAGTAGTAGTTGTAACATCAGTAGCAGTAGAAGCAGCAGCAGTAGTAGAAGGAGCAGCAGCATTAGTTGTAGCAGTAGCAGTAGTAGCAGGAGCAGCAGAAGTAGTTGTAGCAGTAGTAGCAGAAGCAGCAGAAGTAGTTGTAGCAGTAGTAGCAGGAGCAGCAGTAGTTGTAGCAGTAGCAGTAGTAGCAGGAGCAGCAGCAGTAGTTGTAGCAGTAGTAACAGGAGCAGCAGCAGTAGTTGTAGCAGTAGTAGCAGGAGCAGCAGTAGTTGTAGCAGTAGCAGTAGTAGCAGGAGCAGTAGTAGCAGGAGCAGCAGCAGTAATTGTAGCAGTAGTAGCAGAAGCAGCAGAAGTAGTTGTAGCAGTAGTAGCAGCAGTAGTTGTAGCAGTAGTAGCAGGAGCAGCAGCAGTAGTTGTAGCAGTAGTAGCAGCAGTGGTTGTAGCAGTAGTAGCAGGAGCAGCAGCAGTAGTTGTAGCAGTAGTAGCAGGAGCAGCAGTAGTTGTAGCAGTAGTAGCAGGAGCAGCAGTAGTTGTAGCAGTAGTAGCAGGAGCAGCAGTAGTTGTAGCAGTAGTAGCAGGAGCAGCAGTAGTTGTAGCAGTAGTAGCAGGAGCAGCAGCAGTAGTTGTAGCAGTAGTAGCAGCAGTGGTTGTAGCAGTAGTAGCAGGAGCAGCAGCAGTAGTTGTAGCAGTAGTAGCAGGAGCAGCAGCAGTAGTTGTAGCAGTAGTAGCAGGAGCAGCAGTAGTTGTAGCAGTAGTAGCAGGAGCAGCAGTAGTTGTAGCAGTAGTAGCAGGAGCAGCAGCAGTAGTTGTAGCAGTAGTAGCAGGAGCAGCAGTAGTTGTAGCAGTAGTAGCAGGAGCAGCAGCAGTAGTTGTAGCAGTAGTAGCAGGAGCAGCAGTAGTTGTAGCAGTAGTAGCAGGAGCAGCAGCAGTAGTTGTAGCAGTAGTAGCAGAAGCAGCAGCAGTGGTTGTAGCAGTAGTAGCAGGAGCAGCAGTAGTTGTAGCAGTAGTAGCAGTAGCAGTAGTAGCAGAAGCAGCAGCAGTGGTTGTAGCAGTAGTAGCAGGAGCAGCAGTAGTTGTAGCAGTAGTAGCAGGAGCAGCAGTAGTTGTAGCAGTAGTAGCAGTAGCAGTAGTAGCAGAAGCAGCAGCAGTGGTTGTAGCAGTAGTAGCAGGAGCAGCAGTAGTTGTAGCAGTAGTAGCAGGAGCAGCAGTAGTTGTAGCAGTAGTAGCAGTAGCAGTAGTAGCAGAAGCAGCAGCAGTGGTTGTAGCAGTAGTAGCAGGAGCAGCAGCAGTAGTTGTAGCAGTAGTAGCAGTAGCAGCAGTAGTGGTTGTAGCAGTAGTAGCAGGAGCAGCAGTAGTTGTAGCAGTAGCAGTAGTAGCAGTAGCAGCAGTAGTGGTTGTAGCAGTAGTAGCAGGAGCAGCAGCAGTAGTTGTAGCAGTAGTAGCAGAAGCAGCAGTAGTTGTAGCAGGAGCAGCAGTAGTTGTAGCAGTAGCAGTAGTAGCAGGAGGAGCAGCAGCGGGAGGGAGGCAGATATGAGGATAGCAGCTTGTCAAAGCTGTCTCACTGGGTGATGTTAATATAGCAAAGCTAAGCTGGTAAAGGATTTAAGCAGCTTAGAAAGTACAGGGAAATAAAGTTGATGATTCCTGTGCATTTTGGAAAACTTAAATCCTGGAAAGTTAAAATACACATTCTACCTCGTTCTGATCATCTGGAAACTGGGATGATTACAATTTGCACATTGGATTGGAAAAATAAAATAAATCAGAATTTCATGTTGTGCCAGTGATATGACATTGATTGAGGCATATGGTCTGTACATATTTTTTTTTAATAACAATGTGTGCCTTAAAAATATGGACACACAATTACTAAATAGTCTTAACTATTTCAGACGCCAGTAAAAATCGAACTACATCAAGGGCTATGTTAGATTGATTGACTCTCACAACTGGGCTGCCAAATGTAATGGGTTTAACTACATCAGGAATCAATGCAGTGTCTGGGCCTAACATGGTGAATCCCCTCAATTAATTGGGACACGACGCTTAAAGGTCCAATGCAGCTGTTTTTATCTAATATCAAATCATTTCTGGGTAACAATTACGTATCTTACCTTGAAGAAAAAAAGCTTGGATTTGACTCGGACTGTCTGGGAGTTGCCTGATAGGGGAGGGGAAAACAGAAACTCTCTGTCACTGACAGAGAGGTTTGGTCTATTCACTAATTCACCGCCTGGTGATGTCACCAAGCAGGGCAAAACTCCATCCCCACCAAAACAGGCAGAAATTTCAGGCGGTCTTTTCAAACAGCTCTTACACTAAAACTTCATTATCACAATTTTTACAATTTCACTGTATTATTCCAAGAATCATAGTGTGTAAAAAAATATGTAAAAGACAGGGAAGTCATATTTTTGACTGCACTTGGCCTTTAAATCGACCTCATCTCTATGTTTTGGTCTCTTATACTATCTCTTTGCAGGGGATAAACCAATAACCATAGATTGAATAAATACATAATTGGGATTAACAGGAGGGTATCACCTCTCGATATATGATCAAGTGGCAAAGACATGATCAATATGAATCGGTAAACACATCTACAAAACTAACATCCTCATTCGGCCAACATTAAATCTCCCATATATACTCAGGTTGTCTCAGTACACATCATGACACACTGACTACACTGTATGACAGATCCATAGTGATCAGTCCTCCAGGAATCAATCACACAAATGGACCCAATACTTCAGCTGAAATGTCATTCAGAATGCTGTGCATTACATGGGCAACATTTCCATCATGGTATGTGGATCTGAAGTCACATTGGACTGTGGCCGCTGATGATATATTGTTAAAGCTTTATAGTTTTATGGATTTCCTGTCTGGGCCATCGGATGTCAGCGCTGACCTGAATGTTGACCTTGTCAGAACAGGGGTTCATCGGTTGCAGTTGACTCTGTCGCCCCCCCCCCCCTTTTTCAGCCTGGCACCACCCCTCACTGTTCCCCTCGCTGTCCTCTCCTCTGCTCTCCTCGACCCCTGTCCTCCTCTCTTTACCTCTCCTCCCACACCTCATCCTCTACCCTTACCGTCTCTCCTCCCATATCCTTTCCTCTACTCTCCTCTCCTCCCATCTCCTCTCCACTCCTCTGGCAGCTTTGGTAGGTTCCATTTACCAACACTTTCACCCAACATTCCTGCTGCTATGATAATACCCCCAATAACAGCCATAATCCCAGCATGCAGCACTGCTCAATTACAGCCTTCAGGAGCATGGGATTATGGACAGGAATGGCAGGAAGGGAGGGGTGGGGGGATGAGAGGAGGAGAGAGAGAGAGGGGAGGCAGGCTTTTACTGACATGAAGGGCTGTAGATGCACAGACAGGCGCAGCGGCAGAGGGTAAATGCCAAATAGGCTGTCACCAGCCGACAGTGCACTGAAGTGGAGAGAAACACAGCACCACAGTAGAATTGGGAGGGAGGGAGGTGAAGGGGTGTTTGACGGGGGGAGAGAGGTGGAGGGGAGGAAGAGGGGTGTTTGATGGGGAGGGAGGTGGAGGGGTGTCTGATGAGGAGGGAGGTGGAGGGGAGGAGGAGGGGTGTTTGATGGGGAGGTAGGTGGAGGGGTGTCTGATGGGGAGGTAGGTGGAGGGGAGGAGGAGGGGTGTCTGATGGGGAAGTAGGTGGAGAGGAGGAGGAGGGGTGTCTGATGGGGAGGTAGGTGGAGGGGTGTCTGATGGGGAGGGAGGTGGAGGGGTGTCGGATGGGGAGGGAGGTGGGGGGGAGGTGGAGGGGTGTCTGATGGGGAGGTAGGTGGAGGGGAGGAGGAGGGGTGTCTGATGGAGAGGTAGGTGGAGGCGTGTCTGATGGGGAAGGAGGTGGATGGGTGTCTGATGGGGAGGTAGGTGGAGGGGAGGAGGAGGGGTGTCTGATGGGGAGGGAGGTGGAAGGGTGTCTGACCGGGAGGGAGGTGAAGGGGTGTTTGACGGGGGGAGGTAGGTGTAGGGGTGTCTGATGTGGATGGAGGTGGAGGGGTGGAGAAGGGGTGTCTGAAGGTAGAGGGAGGGAGGTGGAGGGGTGTCTGATGGGGAGGGAGGTGGAGGGGTGCCTGAAGGTAGAGGGAGGTGGAGGGGTGTCTGATGGGGAGGGAGGTGGAGGGGTGCCTGAAGGTAGAGGGAGGTGGAGGGGTGTCTGATGGGGAGGGAGGTGGATGGGTGTCTGATGTGGAGGGAGGTGGAGGGGTGTCTGATGTGGAGGGAGGTGGAGGGGAGGTGGAGGGGAGGAGGAGGGGTGTCTGAAGGTAGAGGGAGGTGGAGGGGTGTCTGATGGGGAGGGAGGTGGATGGGTATCTGATGGGGAGGGAGGTGGATGGGTGTCTGATGTGGAGGGGTGTCTGAAGGTAGAGGGAGGGAGGTGAGGGGTGTTTGACGGGGAGGGAGGTGGAGGGGAGTTGGAGGGGTGTCTGACCGGGAGGGAAGTGTCTGACGGGGGAGGGGGAGAAGTGGAGGGGGGGTTGGTAATTTTGACTTCTAGAGCTGAGGAGGGAGGGTGAGAGAGAGTGAAACACAATGGGTGATGGGGACATTGGTCGGGGTGGTTAGAGTCACAGTTTCAGCTCAAAAACATGTCTACCCATCTAGCTAGCGCACCCATGGTGAGAGAGCAACCTTGGGAAAATCCTCTGTATTATCATTAACAGCAGACTAGTTCATTTCCTCAGTGAAAACAATGTACTGAGCAAGTGTCATATTGGCTTTTTACCAAATTACCGTATGACAGAACACGTATTCACCCTGCACACCCTAATTGACAAACACACTAACCAAAATAAAGGCAAAGTTTTCTCATGCTTTGTTGATTTCAAAAAAACGTTTTAGTCAATTTGACATGAGGGTCTGCTATTCAAATTGATAGAAAGTGGTGTTGGGGGAAAAAAATACAACATTATAAAATCCATGTACACAAACAAGTGTGCGGTTAAAATTGGCAAAAACACACACATTTCCTTCCATATGGCCGTGGAGTGAGACAGGGATGCAGCTGAAGCCCATGCTCTTCAACATATACTGTATATCAACAAATTGGCGACGGCACTAGAACAGTCTGTGGCACCCGGACTCACCCTACTAGTATCTGAAGTCAAATGTCTACTGTTTGCTGATGATCTGGTGCTTCTGTCCCCAACCAAGAACAGCCTACAGCAGCACCTAGATCTTCTGCACAGACTCAGTCAGACCTGGGCCGTGACAGACCTGGGCCCTGACAGACCTGGGCCGTGACAGTAAATCTCAGTAAGACAAAAATAATGGTGATCCAAAAAAGGTCCAGTTGCCAGGACCACAAATACAAATTCCATCTCAACACGGTTGCCCAAGAGCACACAAAAAACGACACATACCTCGGCCTAAACATGAGTGCCAAAGGTAACTACCACAAAGCGGTGAACGAGCTGAGAGACAAGGGAAGAAGAGCCTTCTGTGGCCATCAAAAGGAACACAAAATTTGACATATCAATTAGGATCTGGCTAAAAGTACTTGAATCAGTTATAGAACCCATTGCCCTTTATGTTTGTGAGGTCTGGGGTCCGCTCACCAACCAAGAATTCCCAAAATGGGACAAACACAAAATTGAGACTCAAAATTGAGACTGCATATAGACTCAGATATTTCTCTACAAAAATATCCTCAATGTACAATGTAGAACACCAAATAATGCATGCAGAGCAGAATTAGGCCGATACCCGCTAATTTTCACAATCCAGAAAAGAGCCGTTAAATTCTACAACCACCTAAAAGGCAGCGATTCCCAAACTTTCCATAACAAAGCCATCACCATTCAGAGAGATGAACCAGGAGAAGAATCCCCAAAGCAGGCAGGTCCTGGGGCTCTGTTCACAAACACAAACAGACCCCACAGAGCCCCAGGAAAGTAACACAATTAGACCCAACCAAATTATGAGAAAACAAAAAGATAATTACTTCACACATTTGAAATAATTAATAACAAAACTGAGCAAGCTAGAATGCTATTTGGCCATGCTATGTGCACACTGCCCTCAAAATGATGTGGAAACTGAGCTGCAATTCCTAACCTCCTGCCAAATATATGACCATATTAGAGATACATATTTCCATCAGATTACACAGATCCACAAAGAATTAAAAAACAAATCCAATTTTGATAAACTCCCATATCTACTTGGTGAAATTCCACAGTGCTCCACATATCTACTTGGTGAAATTCCACCTGTTGCCACAAGTAAAGGGCAACCAGTGAAGAACAAACACCGTTGTAAATACAAACCATTTTATATATTTTTATTTTCCTTTTTGTACTTTAACCATTTGCACATCGTTACAACACTGTATATTTATATATATAGACATAATATGACATTTAAAATGTCTTTATTCTATTGGAACTTCTGTGAGTGTAACGTTTACTGTTCATTTTTATTGTTCATTTCACTTTTGTTTATTATCTACTTCATCTGCTTTGGCAATGTTTACATATGCTTCCCATGTCAATAAAACCCTTAAATTGAATTGAATTTAATCGAGTGTTGAGTTCAGAAAAATAAGGAAGGGGGCTTATGTCTCCACAGTACCAATTACTGAATCAGCTATACATAGAGTATACCTCTCTCATCCCTTCAGTAGTGACTGTAGATTGAAAGGGTGCTGGCAAGAAGATGAGCAGTAATCAACTCCACATCAGAACAGGCGCCGTGTCACACACAGACCCTGCTAGCCATGCAGGCATACAGCAGAGAAGATTACATTCATTCACATGTCAATGTTCAGGTCTGTGTGTTCGTCAGAGGGCTCACATCAGTAGACATTTAAACAGCTCATGAAATGTACTATGAAATGATTGATTATGCTCCAGAGAATGTGTGAGCATTTTTTGGGGGATACTCCGATGACTTTTAAGAGTGTTTTGGTACTCAACTCAATACACCATGAAGTAAAAGAGCATATCAGATGACGCTGACAGTCCCTCAATATGTGTTTCTGCCCCCCACAGAGACAGCATCTTCCTCTCTTCTCTATTCCGAGGGGAACCTTCACATTCTCTTGTCAGGTTCTGTTCCACTGATTCTCCTGATGACCCTCCATGGCCCTACCATGGGGCCCACACACACACACACACACACACACACACACACACACACACACACACACACACACACACACACACACACACACACACACCAGTGAACCGAGTCACAGAGCCGTAGCCACCAAACCATGAAGTGGGAAATAAAAACAGAACACAAGATCAACTATCTGAGCTGCCAGTGTCACTGATCAGTGAGTAGGAATGGCTAAAACAAGTCAGCCATCCTGCCCAGTTGGGACTGCAGTGGACTGGGACAACTGAACCCACTGAAGTGTGTCCTCACAACAGTCCAGCTAGCATTCAACAACAACACAAATAAAAACGATTTCCTCTGCTGATATCCATCTGTATCTATCTACACACACTCACACACACACAAAACACACTCACACACACACACACACACACACACACACTCACACACACACACACACACACACACACACACACACACACACACACACACACACACAAAACACACTCACACTTTGGCTGTGTGCTTAGGGGAAGCAGTGTCCATGTTGGAACTCCCCTTCAGCCTGTCCTGCACAGTGAACTTCAGCCCTGTCCAGCACAGGGCAGTTTGGGAGCCTCTGTGTCTCTCACAGTGAACTTTAGCCCTGTCCAACACAGGGCAGTTTGGGAGCATCTGTGTCTCTCACAGTGAACTTTAGCCCTGTCCAGCACAGGGCAGTTTGGGAGCCTCTGTGTCTCTCACAGTGAACTTTAGCCCTGTCCAGCACAGGGCAGTTTGGGAGCCTCTGTGTCTCTCACAGTGAACTTTAGCCCTGTCCAGCACAGGGCAGTTTGGGAGCCTCTGTGTCTCTCACAGTGAACTTTAGCCCTGTCCAGCACAGGGCAGTTTGGGAGCCACTGTGTCATTACCACTGCCTTTCCTAAAACAGATTGTCAGTTTTCATCACTATATATGGATGGAGTTCAATAGGTGGAAGTGCCTGCTGGTGAACAAGCAGCAGTGGGGTTGACCCTGCTCCATGTGTCCCTCAAGTACCATCAGTTTAATGCCCCAACCTGGGGAAGGAGATGGCCTGGTCCAATTAGTGGTTTAAAACAAGTGGGTAGAGAATAGCCCATTGGCAGGGGGTTGGGGTACAAGGGGTTGCGCTGGGGGAGATAGGGGGTTCACCCGGTATAGAGTCCAAAGAGAGTTGCTCATTACTGAGGGAAGCAGCAGATACTGGGCCCAGATCCCATGGGGCCAATCACACAGACAACCTGTCATGGAGACCACTAGAGCTGGTCTGGAGGAGACATGGAGACCACTAGGGCTGGTCTGGAGGAGACATGGAGACCCCTAGGGCTGGTCTGGAGGAGACATGGAGACCACTAGAGCTGGTCTGGAGGAGACATGGAGACCACTAGAGCTGGTCTGGAGGAGACATGGAGACAACTAGAGGTGTTCTGGAGGAGACATGGAGACCACTAGAGCTGGTCTGGAGGAGACATGGAGACCACTAGAGGTGGTCTGGAGGAGACATGGAGACCGCTAGGGCTGGTCTGGAGGAGACATGGAGACCACTAGAGCTGTTCTGGAGGAGACATGCAGACCACTAGAGCTGGTCTGGAGGAGACATGGAGACCACTAGAGCTGGTCTGGAGGAGACATGGAGACCACTAGAGGTGTTCTGGAGGAGACATGGAGACCACTAGAGGTGTTCTGGAGGAGACATGGAGATAACTAGAGGTTTTCTGGAGGAGACATGGAGACCACTAGAGGTGTTCTGGAGGAGACATGGAGAACACTAGAGCTGGTCTGGAGGAGACATGGAGACAACTAGAGGTGTTCTGGAGGAGACATGGAGACCACTAGAGCTGGTCTGGAAGAGACATGGAGACAACTAGAGGTGTTCTGGAGGAGACATGGAGACCACTAGAGGTGGTCTGGAGGAGACATGGAGACAATTATAGGTGGTCTGGAGGAGACATGGAGACCAATAGAGTTGGTCTGGAGGAGACATGGAGACCACTAGAGCTGGTCTGAAGGAGACATTGAGACCACTAGAGCTGGTCTGGAGGAGACATGGAGACCACTAGAGGTGGTCTGGAGGAGACATGGAGACCACTAGGGCTGGTCTGGAGGAGACATGGAGACCACTAGAGCTGGTCTGGAGGAGACATGGAGACAGGGCAGGCCTGTCTCAACACAGGTACAATACGACGGCAGAATGTCTTCTATGTGCTTAGTGATGTGAGACAGGCTGATGTGTTAATTCAGTTTCAGGAAACTGGATGTGTAGCCTATGCCACACACAGAGTGTTGTATGCATACAGTATAAATACATATATGCTGATACATGCAAACACACACACACACGCACCTGTGTACCTCTACCACAGTGTACTGTACCTTTAACTTCCTTATTAGCCCTGTTGACGTCCTCTCTGCTTAAACACACCCGGGGCTGAACTTCAGTAAGGCTTTTTACATTATTGAATAGCATGGATTTTAAATGAAACACTAAAGCATCCCCTGATGACTGCCTCCTTTAGTCACATAGCTATTATCCAATCAACAGCTGCTCCATGGCTCTCCATGCTCCAGGTCTCATATTATCCAATCAACAGCCTCTCCACAGCTCTCCATGCTCCAGGTCTCAACAGCCTCTCCATGGCTCTCCATGCGCCAGGTCTCATATTATCCAATCAACAGCCTCTCCATGGCACTCCATGCTCCAGGTCTCCTATTATCCAATCATCAGCCTCTCCATGGCACTCCATGCTCCAGGTCTCCTATTATCCAATCATCAGCCTCTCTATGGCTCTCCATGCTCCAGGTCTCCACCAGACATAATATGCTGCTGAGCATTCCTGTCTCCTGGTAAGATCTGCATTCACACCATGGATTACAGCTGCCATCAGGTTCCCACATCACAGGCACGCATTCAGTGGGAAATCAAATTTATAGCATGAGGCCTGTATATACTTATTCATCCATTATAGGACTCAAAGGGTGACTTGGTTAAGCATGCGAAGGGGTGTGTTTGCACATATGATCGTGTTTGTGCATGTGTGTACATGTGTGTGTGTAATGTGTATGCGTACATGTGTGTGTACTTGCGGGGGGTTAACAGATGGCTAATGAAATGCAAACCCACCCTGTCCACAGATCCCATGCTGAGAGGATCCAGCAGTATCTGGGTCAAGAGCATGTTTCAGTAGGAGATGGTTGTTGCCTCCACAGACAAGATGGATCCACAGACAAGATGGATCCTACATGTTGCCTCCACAGACGAGATGGATCCTACATGTTGCCTCCACAGACAAGATGGATCCTACATGTTGTCTCCACAGCAGATGAGATGGATCCTACATGTTACCTCCACAGATGAGATGGATCCTTCATGTTGCCTCCACAGACAAGATGGATCCTACATGTTGCCTCCACAGACAAGATGGATCCTACATTTTGCCTCCACAGACAAGATGGATCCTACATGTTGCCTCCACAGACAAGATGGATCCTACATGTTGCCCCCACAGACAAGATGGATCCTACATGTTGCCTCCACAGACGAGTTGGATCCTTCATGTTGCCTCCACAGAGGAGATGGAGCCTACATGTTGCCTCCACAGACGAGATGGATCCTACATGTTGCCTCCACAGACAAGATGGATCCTACATGTTGTCTCCACAGCAGATGAGATGGATCCTACATGTTACCTCCACAGATGAGATGGATCCTTCATGTTGCCTCCACAGACGAGATGGATCCTACATGTTGCCCCCACAGACAAGATGGATCCTACATGTTGCCTCCACAGACGAGTTGGATCCTTCATGTTGCCTCCACAGAGGAGATGGAGCCTACATGTTGCCTCCACAGACGAGATGGATCCTTCATGTTGCCTCCACAGACGAGATGAGGACTGACGCTAAGGTTACTAATCTGTCCTGAAATATGAATGTGTTGGGACACAATACATATTCCCAGCAATGGTGTACTTTCTCTCTCTCTCTTTGCGTGTGTGTGTGTGTGTGTGCATGCGAGCGGGCATGTTGTGTATCTGCGTACTTTATAGGCTACGTACAGAGACGAGAGGAGAAAGGGGTGAGGTGAGAGTGAAGGATTCTGGGAATAGAATCAGCCAGGATGAGAGAGATGGTCAGGTGACTGTGATGCACAGATAAAGCTACACACTATTATTTGAACCTCTGACCCTGGAGTTAGATATTGATCCCAGCTTATGTATCGCTTCCGTCCCTCTCCTCGGCTCGAACCAAGGACCCTCTGCACACATCTAGCACTGCCTCCCACGAAGCATCGTTACCCATCGCTCCACAAAAGCCACGGCCATGGCAGAGAAAGGGGAACAACTACTTCAAGGTCTCAGAGCGAGTGACGTCACTGATTGAAACGCTATTAGCTCGCACCCCGCTAACTAGCTAGCTATTTCACATCGGTTACGCTTACATTTTCGTCCCCCATGTAAATATTTTCCCACGGTCAGGCAACCCGCCTGCTTTGTGGGTAAAATAACACTACCATCGGGCTTTAATACCGAATAACTGTGTACAGTCATAAAACATGAACAGATCATTTCATTATATGCCAATGCATTTGATGAATTTAAATGGAACCCATGCATCTACTCTCACATTTAACAATGAAATCAATAGCTGCATTAATCACGCCCCAGCAAGTCATTACCACACAGCATGAAAAAATATAAATATGAGACCTGATATGAATGACGGGAGGCTGGCAGGTGTTCTGGGGAAAGCCTGGCGGCTCCACTGTGACAGGGTGAGATCTATTTAGTGTTGGATGTAACTTTGAATCAAGGCCTAATTCGGCGTCTGGCAGGCGTAAATCCTGCTAACTTGTTCGTTCAGAGACTTATTTAGATGAGGAGCTCTTTAGTATATGTAATTTAATTTAATTTACACACACACACACACACACACACACACACATACACACACACACACACACACACACACACACACACACAAACACACACACACACACACAGAGGGGCGAGCCGTAGAAAAGACAGGGGACAGAAAAATACACATTCTAATGGTAAACACAGATGCATTAATTAACAGCATGCTGGGCAGAGAGGGGAACATAGTTGAGAGGGTCCCCTCAAAACAGGTCCTATAAACATGCATAATCCATGAATTTCCAGACTAGGGATTGCATTTACAAAACGCCACACACTTTAGGAAATAGCATCATAAGGCTGTGCATAGAGTGAGTTGAGCAGTTACATTATTTCCTCACAGGATCCAGTTTAATCCCTATCCCCGTAACCTCGAGAATACTGAGGTAGGACAGACAATAATACCTCAGAATATCTCCACAAATAGTCCTACTAGGATGAGATGTCAGTTCACTTCCACTTCCTGGTAGAACAACCTCAAAGGTGGAATAAAAATTATTAGTTTGTCTAAAGGTCCTCATCACTCTGCTCTCTCCCTTTTTCCAGGAGCAGCTACCCACGGTCCCTTCAAGATTGTGCCCATTCTCTCTCTCTCTCTCTCTCTCTCTCTCTCTCTCTCTCTCTCTCTCTCTCTCTCTCTCTCTCTCTCTCTCTCTCTCTCTCTCTCTCTCTCTCTCTCTCTCTCTCTCTCTCTCTCTCTCTCTCTCTCTCACTCTCTCTCTCACTCTCTCTCCCTCTCTCTCTCTCTCTCTCTCTCTCTCTCATTTTGTTTAAATTTAACATAATCTAAAGTAGCAGATGACGAAGCCTCTATGGTTCCACAACAGTAGAAATAGACCAGCCGCACATATTTCCCAACAAATCTAATATTGATGTGGGCACAGATCTGCCTTCTCTCCCTGCAGGTGAGGTGGGGCTGTACGGAAAACGCTCTCACACGTCTGTGTTCTAAACACAGAAAGGCAGGAGTACACTAAAACATGTTGGGGAGGCTCCATCAATACTGACAGCCTCCTACTCAATTGTTTTCTGTTTTTAGCAAACCTCCCCTGTCAGGGAGTCAGAGGGATACAACGGGGAGGAATTAGGATGCCCCATCTATTGGAGGCAATGTGTACTGCATCCACATAAACCAAGAGGTCTGTCTGGTCCTTTGGCATGAGAGAGCAGATCTCTTCCACTGCCTACTGTTACATTACTAACAAATATTTAAACTAAATAATGTTCATAGATGATGAAAATGGAAAATGTACTAAAATAATTGAACTATTCTGGCTTCAATGTGAAGAACATCATAATCTGCAGATGCTTCTCTTATTTTTTTGTTTGTAGAATTATTTCTGATGTTGTGTGTCTTTGTTTACTTCTACACTGCATGACATCAGATTAAAGTAGTCTTGACGATACCAACAACACATACTGGAACATTCCATCAGGACAGATTATTATCCCATGCTAATTAAAATGCAATATCATTATCTTCGGAAGATGATATAGGATTTTAAGAAAGATTGCCTATGCAGCAGCTAAATAACACATCTGTTAAATATTGCTTTTCAATGAGTGAACATGACCCAATTAAATTAAACAACAGCTATAAGCAACTTTTCAAAATGTTATTTGTGAACCAGGAAAACATTGACCCATTCAAATTGACCCCATGTCTAAATACATATTGGTCCATAGTGAAGAGAGAGTGTTCAAAAGGTACTTTCCAATTATGCATTCATTTGTCACACGACCTCCAACTTTAATTAAATGTAGCACATCAGTGGGAGATGTAAAATGTGGGGGTATTAGTGTGATGACCGATAATGTTTCCTGCCAAGTGGGGGCCTCTTGGCCCACAACATAACAGACCCATGACCTATAAAGGCTGCTGCCTCGTGACATCATAGCTTAGCCCTAATCTTTCTGCCTGTCAGAAAAAAAACACATTTTCCTAATTGCCTTTTAAATTATGTGAAATTAGCGCCTACCTAAGTCAAATTATCATGGTTGCCGTGCGGATAATGGGCGGCTGTGATGATAAGCTGGTTCTAGAGCTCATTAATTAGTGCGTTGCAGGGGAGCTGCTGTGGAGGGGATAGGGATGGGTGGCACCGGGGAGGACTGGGCTCAAGGGCTCCAGGGTGAGGTGACTGGGATGTTGAGGAAGTGCTCTGGGAGCTGTGCTAGGAACGTCCCCAGTCTTTAGTCTCTCCTTCAGGGCTCAACCATACAATGCTGTGGTACTGCTGGGAGAGGAGAGGAGAGGAGAGGAGAGGAGAGGAGAGGAGAGGAGAGGAGAGGAGAGGAGAGGAGAGGAGAGGAGAGGAGAGGAGAGGAGAGGAGAGGAGAGGAGAGGAGAGGAGAGGAACGGAGAGGAGAGGAGAGGAGAGGAGAGGATTCACTGGTGATGAATCATGGCTATGCCTACAATGTCAATTATAGATCTCACAGCTCCAGGACTCTATTGATATTTTGAACCACAATCCTATCAAATATTTAATTAGCCAAATAAATATAGCCTGATGATGAATGTACTTGCTGATGACCAGATTGACAGCGACAGATTGATGATGGGTTTTCACATAATTTGGGATAACCTATTTATTCTGAAATTCAGATTATACATAGCTGAGTCTGTCACTGTAAATATGCAGAGGCTGACAAATCTCTGGGTTAGAGGCATGTCTCAGAGAATTGTATGGTAGGCCGTTTCCTGTCTCTGAAACATTGCCGTTGAACCAGAAAATCCGTGGAGAGAAATTGTGAGGCTTTTCTTTAATCCAGACTTTGCTTTCAGTCTCATTTTATCAGACTGGGTTGTCACATTTGAACTTGATCTCTCGCCGGCTGCTCATATGAAAAGTATCATATCAACAACAGATTGTTAGTTTGGTATTGTATCAACATCAAACATGCACGATAATCATGGGTTATGATTATGAACTCTTGTATATTACCCACAACAAAGACCCCTGTCACGTCTCACCAAGTTAATAACTGTTTGATACACAATGTGTAATGCATCATTTGATTGGTTTTTCATTAAATACATACCTGTATGCACATTCGATTTTATTACTCATTCATTATATCAGAAGTATATGTTTACTTACATCGTAATGTTATCAGTAACGAACCAAAACACAGCCTATTAATGCTGACCCCTACTATGTACAGTTTATGAGTGGTGTGACTAGCCTTGGTGTAAACAGTAGAACAGACACATCAGTACCCAGTCACACACAGCAGGCTTATCAAGCTCCTCCACACTACAGCACCTTCTCTCCTCACTCATCCCCATGGCAACTAGGCTGCCGCTTATCCTAATCACTTTGAGTTAACCTTGATATGAAATGGAGCCCTAGGGACCACTCAACACTTTAGTGGCATCTTCTGAAGACAACCCCCATTTCCAATAATAGCCATAGAAGACATCTCTGTCTGAATATTATGGGAGACTGGAGATAAATGTGGAGAATGAGCCTGACAAAGACAAGTTAAAAATACATGCAGTGAAGAGAGAGAGTCAGAGGAGGGACTGAAGGAGCTGAACCCTCATGACAAAAAGAGACAGCTGCAGGATGTTGTCAGGGAGAGAACTATCAAAGACTTCATTTCATAATGCTCAGCCTTTGCATTACAGAATAATGTATTCCTCCTCATTTCTGTGTGCAAGGTTAATTGCAGGGCAGACCATAACCCAAACCTCAACCTAATTGCACTGGCCCGTTATTGACACTAGTTGTTCAGTGTTGTATAATCCTGTCAAAATAAGTCAAACATCATGTTGTTTATCACACTTTTCTTTCTCTGGGCTACTTTTCTAACATGTTTATACAAATTTTGAATACCATTATGAATGCCCCTCCATTCTCTACCTCAGGCCTGGGCAACTCCAGTCCTCGGGGGCCTAATTGGTTTCACACTTTTGCCCCAGCCCCCACTAACACACCTGACTCCATTATTCACCTAATCATGCTCTTCAGTTTAGAATGCAATTTGTCAAAATCAGCTGTGTTTGCTAGGGATGGTGAAAAAGTGTGACACCAATCAGGCCCTGGAGGTCTGGAGTTGCCCAGGCCTCCTCCTCCTCCACCTATACCTCTACCTATACCTCTACCTCCACCTCTACCTCCACCTCTACCTCCACCTATACCTCTACCTCTACCTCCACCTCCACCTATACCTCTACCTCTACCTCTACCTCCACCTATACCTCCACCTATACCTCTACCTATGCCTCTACCTCTACCTCTATCCCTACCTATACCTCTACCTCTACCTCTACCTATACCTCTATCTATACCTCCACCTCTACCTATACCTCTACCTATACCTCTATCTATACCTCTACCTCTACCTCTACCTCCACCTATACCTCCACCTATACCTCTACCTATGCCTCTACCTCTACCTCTATCCCTACCTCTACCTCTACCTCTACCTATACCTCTACCTATACCTCTATCTATACCTCTACCTCTATCCCTACCTCTACCTCTACCTATACCTCTACCTATACCTCTATCTATACCTCTACCTCTACCTATACCTCTACCTATACCTATACCTATACCTATACCTCTATCTATACCCCTACCTCTACCTCTACCTATACCTCTATCTATACCTCCACCTCTACCTCTACCTATACTTTAACCAATACCTCTAGCCCACCACCAAAGGTCCTCAGCATTCAGCTCATCATGGCACTAATGATCATAAATGCAAAACAAGAAGTCTCCCCAGCACTTAACCCAATGCATCAAAGATAGAGCCATGATCCATGAAAGGAATCAGAGACAACACACTTCCTTTCTTTTCTCTCATTAACCAGTCCCTGGATAGTGCACTCTTTGACACTATCAATTATTATTAGTTAGGAAAAATAGATTTCTGATAATGATGAACTATATTGTACACGCATAATCAGGGGATTATGACTCTGAACGTCTCATGGACGAAATGGCTGTACAAACGGCAGGACGACAGACACAGTCATCAATCGGTAGTTTCAGAAATATTCAAACAAACAGAAAACAACCTCAACTAATGGTTGTGCCCAGGGAGATTGGATATTGCATTGTATTTTATGGAGGTGTTTTGTTGGGGTTCACTGAGCAAATTTAAATGACTGCTCTGGTAGAAGATTGGTTCTGGTGGAGGGAGATTGATCTGACCTATCCCCACTTTAACAGAGCCTCTGGGTTCCAGCCTGGCTAATTATTACTGATCCTGGGAACACTGGGGAGCACTGGGGCACTGGCCACCCCTGGCCTATTCTGACCCCTATGGCCTCTCTCCTTTCATTAAACCTAATGGAGCTGCCACTGTAAAACAGCAGACACCATCTTCTGCTAGTTAGAGAAGAGCTGTAGACATTAAGAGTAGGGGCTGACACTGAGCAGGTGACTTCAGTATGTCAGATGAAACCTTCCAAACATAGTAAACCACACAATAGGTGCCATAATAATGGTATTTGATGGCAACAATTGAATGCATACTGTATCATTGTCATATTTTCATTAGATTAATCTGCTAATGTAGAGCTCTTTGTCAGCCACCAGAGCAGCTAACACCTCCAAGTATGACAAATCACTGTTTAACCAGTTTTGGGCCCAGTCAAAATCTATCTGTTCACACGACCACAAAAGAAAGTCAGGTATGTAATGCAAGATCTAGATCTGAAGTGCTGGAGCAAGCAAGCGCTCTGAAAACACAGAATACAATAGAATGTGTGCATACAAAACATCTCAATGGATTGCTTGCGAGCCGGTGTTCATTCGATGTTTTACTGCTAAACCTACTTCTCTCAATTCTATCATGCCAAACAAGCCCAGCAATACTGATGACTCAACTCAGTGGAAGATAATAGCATTCTCCTCCAGCCTGATGATGAAATTCATAATGAAATAAACTCAATCAAATACACTTGATGTTTAGAAATATGAAACAATGAATGCTTAATCACCATATTACAGAGAACTGAACGCCCACCATTGAACAGACAGGAAATATAATATGTCTAGGATAAAGACAATCTGCTCCAGTGTTTTGAAAAAGTAGAGCCACTCTGTTCATAACCAATGGATTATGGCTACTCCCACCTGCATGTCAGAGTGGTAGGCTTCACATGGGATTATAGCTACTCCCACCTGCATGTCAGAGTGGTAGGCTTCACATTGGATTATAGCTACTCCCACCTGCATGTCAGAGTGGTAGGCTTCACATGGGATTATGGCTACTCCCACCTGCATGTCAGAGTGGTAGGCTTCACATGGGATTATAGCTATTCCCACCTGCATGTCAGAGTGGTAGGCTTCACATGGGATTATGGCTACTCCCACCTGCATGTCAGAGTGGTAGGCTTCACATGGGATTATAGCTACTCCCACCTGCATGTCAGAGTGGTAGGCTTCACATTGGATTATAGCTACTCCCACCTACATGTCAGAGTGGTAGGCTTCACATGGGATTATAGCTACTCCCACCTGCATGTCAGAGTGGTAGGCTTCACATGGGATTATAGCTACTCCCACCTGCATGTCAGAGTGGTAGGCTTCACATGGGATTATAGCTACTCCCACCTGCATGTCAGAGTGGTAGGCTTCACATTGGATTATAGCTACTCCCACCTACATGTCAGAGTGGTAGGCTTCACATGGGATTATAGCTACTCCCACCTGCATGTCAGAGTGGTAGGCTTCACATGGGATTATAGCTACTCCCACCTGCATGTCAGAGTGGTAGGCTTCACATTAGATTATAGCTACTCCCACCTACATGTCGGAGTGGTAGGCTTCACATGGGATTATAGCTACTCCCACCTACATGTCAGAGTTGAAGGCTTCACAGGGGATTATGGCTATTCCCACCTACATGTCGGAGTTGTAGGCTTCACATGGGATTATGGCTACTACCACCTACATGTCGGAGTTGTAGGCTTCACACGGGATTATGGCTACTCCCACCTACATGTCGGAGTGGTAGGCTTCACATGGGATTATAGCTACTCCCACCTACATGTCGGAGTGGTAGGCTTCACATGGGATTATAGCTACTCCCACCTACATGTCGGAGTGGTAGGCTTCACATGGGATTATAGCTACTCCCACCTACATGTCTGAGTTGTAGGCTTCACATGGGATTATAGCTACTCCCACCTACATGTCAGAGTGGTAGGCTTCAAATGGGATTATAGCTACTCCCACCTACATGTCAGAGTGGTAGGCTTCACATTGGATTATAGCTACTCCCACCTACATGTTGGAGTGGTAGGCTTCACATGGGATTATAGCTACTCCCACCTACATGTCAGAGTTGTAGGCTTCATATTGGATTATAGCTACTCCCACCTACATGTCGGAGTGGTAGGCTTCACATGGGATTATAGCTACTCCCACCTACATGTCAGAGTGGTAGGCTTCACATTGGATTATAGCTACTCCCACCTACATGTCAGAGTGGTAGGCTTCACATGGGATTATAGCTACTCCCACCTACATGTCAGAGTGGTAGGCTTCACATGGGATTATAGCTACTCCCACCTACATGTCGGAGTGGTAGGCTTCACATTGGATTATAGCTACTCCCACCTATATGTCAGAGTGGTAGGCTTCACATGGGATTATAGCTACTCCCACCTACATGTCGGAGTGGTAGGCTTCACATTGGATTATAGCTACTCCCACCTACATGTCAGAGTGGTAGGCTTCACATGGGATTATAGCTACTCCCACCTACATGTCGGAGTGGTAGGCTTCACATGGGATTATAGCTACTCCCACCTACATGTCGGAGTGGTAGGCTTCATATGGGATTATAGCTACTCCCACCTACATGTCTGAGTTGTAGGCTTCACATGGGATTATAGCTACTCCCACCTACATGTCAGAGTGGTAGGCTTCAAATGGGATTATAGCTACTCCCACCTACATGTCAGAGTGGTAGGCTTCACATTGGATTATAGCTACTCCCACCTACATGTTGGAGTGGTAGGCTTCACATGGGATTATAGCTACTCCCACCTACATGTCAGAGTTGTAGGCTTCACATTGGATTATAGCTACTCCCACCTACATGTCGGAGTGGTAGGCTTCACATGGGATTATAGCTACTCCCACCTACATGTCAGAGTGGTAGGCTTCACATTGGATTATAGCTACTCCCACCTACATGTCAGAGTGGTAGGCTTCACATGGGATTATAGCTACTCCCACCTACATGTCAGAGTGGTAGGCTTCACATGGGATTATAGCTACTCCCACCTACATGTCGGAGTGGTAGGCTTCACATGGGATTATAGCTACTCCCACCTACATGTCAGAGTGGTAGGCTTCACATGGGATTATAGCTACTCCCACCTACATGTCGGAGTGGTAGGCTTCACATTGGATTATAGCTACTCCCACCTACATGTCAGAGTGGTAGGCTTCACATGGGATTATAGCTACTCCCACCTACATGTCGGTGTGGTAGGCTTCACATTGGATTATAGCTACTCCCACCTACATGTTGGAGTGGTAGGCTGCACATGGAATTATAGCTACTCCCACCTACATGTCAGAGTTGTAGGCTTCACATTGGATTATAGCTACTCCCACCTACATGTCGGAGTGGTAGGCTTCACATGGGATTATAGCTACTCCCACCTACATGTCGGAGTGGTAGGCTTCACATGGGATTATAGCTACTCCCACCTACATGTCAGAGTGGTAGGCTTCACATGGGATTATGGCTACTCCCACCTACATGTCGGAGTGGTAGGCTTCACATGGGATTATGGCTACTCCCACCTACATGTCGGATTGGTGGGCTTCAAATGGATTATAGCTACTCCCACCTACATGTCGGAGTAGCACCGGTGGTATTGGAGGTGGACGGGGAGATCGAGCGGGCGTTACGGTTGGAACCTGCAACCCCCCAGTGTCCAGCAGGTGTTCAGTTCGTGCCGCTTGGTGTCCGTGATCGGTTGATTCGATGGGCCCATACACTACCCTCTTCGGGTCCTCCTGGTATCGAGAGGACAGTGCAGAGTGTTAGGGGGAGGAATTCCCACCGCCACACCTCTACTAACATGTCACCGTTCCAGTGCGTGTTGGGCTACCAGCCGGTCCTGGCTCCATGGCATCAGAGCCAGACCGAAGCTCCTGCGGTGGAGGAATGGGTGCAGCGCTCGAAGGACACCTGGAAAGCCGTCCAGGAATCATTAAAACAAGCTAGTGGAAGGCAGAAGAGGAGCGCTGACCAGCACCGCAGTGAAGCCCCCATGTTCGCACACGGGGACCGGGTCTGGCTCTCGACCCGAAACCTGCCCCTCCGCCTGCCCTGTCGGAAGCTGGGGCCGCAGTGTGTGGGGCCATTTAAAGTCCTGAGGAGGATAAACAAGGTGTGTTATAGGTTACAGCTTCCTCCTTACTATGTATTAAACCCTTGTTTCATGTGTCTCTCCTCAGGCCGGTGGTAGCTGGTCCCCTGCAAGAAGGTGAGGTGCCGGAGGTGCCGGAGGTTCCTTCTGGACATCGAGGGTTCCCCGGCGTACACTATACGCTCTATTCTGGACTCTAGACACCGGGTGAGGGGCCTACAGTACCTCGTGGACTGGGAAGGGTACGGTCCTGAGGAGAGGTGCTGGGTACCAGTGGGGGACATTTCGGACTTATTGGTTGCACCTGTCCCTTATTTTGTTTTTTGATTTATGTCTATTTAAGCCTGTTAGGCCCGCCTAGGTTTGTGCGGGATTATTTTCTGTTAGTCAGGGTGTGTGTGTGTTTGTGTTCCTGTCCGTTTGTGCCCTGTGTTGGGTCAGACTATTTTTCTCTCTATTTATCGCCTATGGTTTTGGCCGTTCGTTTGGGAATCCCAATAAAGACGGTTTTCCCCAGTATCCTCTGCTCTCTGCAATTGACTCTGCACCCACCCCTCCAGGCGATTGTGACACCTTAATCCAATTCCAGATACAGCCACCCTGGAGTTAATGTACCCCTCCGGACCCCAGAAACCACAGGTGGTCGATGACAACTATATCATGTTACAGTGGGTTAAATGTTGAAGCAGAGAATAGGGGTTTCCTCTAAAATAACGTAAATCCTCAATTTTACACCTACAACACATTTAGGGGAAATTTGGAAAATATGTGTGACTTCAAATTCTTCACATTATCCTCTTAAGTTTATCCAATATTGGTACTAATCTCTTTTGGATGACATACTGGTTGTCGTTGTTATTGTGACGATATCTCAGCAGGTTCTCAGAGGAAAAAATGAATAGCAACTTCTCAGGCTAAGGAGAACAACTAGAACACAGAACAAAGTGAGAGGCAATAGAGCTGAAGAGAGAGAGAGAGAGAGAGAGACCAGTGTGTAGGAACTAGTGTTTGATGAGGGAGTAGGCCAGACAATGTCCATAATCCATAAGGTAAGCCTCTCTGGGAGCACTACCTCCACCGCAGAGCTATTGAAAAGGCAGTCTATAGCAGTAATGAAAGAATTGCAATAATAATGCAATTATGCAGCTGGGTGAGTCAGCTGGGCCTCTGGCACTTTCTTCACTGAGCTGCTACTGCACTGACCTGGTTTCTGTTCCTTCTCTCTCTCCCCTCCTGCAAACACAGGGCCAAGGTGGAAGACAGGACATCAATAATAAACCCACTGTCGCCACCAGCCCCCCCAGCTGTTCACCACAGAGATGGAGGATTCTGCTCCTTATTGCTATCCTCTTCTGTTATTGTTTAGCCCTGAAACAAAGTGGCATTATGAGAAATAGGGAAGCTACAAGGCGTTGCTTGGCGCAGTGTCAGGGACCGGAGTTAGTACATTGTTGATGTCCTTGGTTTGGAAATGAGGGCTGCTCTGTGCTGTCCTGTCTAGGTCTAATCACTTTACAAAAGGAGTATAGCCTACTGTACCTGGCTGGCATGAAAATCAACCCTGGGAAAAGAATCCTCCATTCGCTATTTAAGTGCTTAGATTAATAGATTCCTCTGCTTTACAACCGGTGTAGAGCCTAACAGGCATACATAGGCGGCGCGTGATTTTTAAGTTTGGGGGAAATCATTTTTACCATAAAAAAAGCACCTTTAGAATAAAGCATTACATGCATCATTGCATTTACGGTCACTTTTGAGAATGGTGTTTTCGCGCAAATTGATTGCATTTTGGAACATTTGCCGTATGCGCATTGCTGTGTTTATAGTGTGAAGAAATAGCCTAGTAGTTTATCAACATTTAAAGCCAAACGTTCTGATCTGTTCCATCAGCCTCATTGCCTCATTTTTTCATCAGCCTCATTTTTTATGCCAGTGTGGTTGTATTAATTTAGGATCTATCGCATCCAACAACTGTCCCCTTTAGGCCTACTCATCTTGGCTGTCGATAAGTAAATATGGACATTTTTTCTAACGCCTCTGAATTCAATAAGAAGGACACGTGCAGTTGCATCCCTGATGGGTCTGTCTTCACTTTGAAGCTGAGATGCTGAGACGCATTGCTTTCTGTTTGGGGTATTAGGATGGGTTTCTGTATAGCACTGCTGATGTAAAAAGTCTATATAAATACAGTTGATTGATTGATTTATTGACCCGATCACATGACAGACATTGGCTAATAAGTATGTAGATATCTGAGAGAGCCAATTGAGTGAGAGGTGCTTTGGAGCACGGCGATTGGCAGCCAGGACAAGGGAATTCTAATTATTACAAGGGCATAATGGACACTTTGGCCATAAAAGGCATGGACTTTTGGGGGGGGGGGGGGACATTACTGTCACATTACTGTCATTACTGTTACTGTCACACAAGATGCCTGGTGATTCCTGGTGAGAATATTATCAAGTGGTTGTGAAATTGTGAATGAGAGACTGATGAAGTGTGTACAGCCTGAGCAAAAAAACTAAGCTGAGCTCATGCCTTTCATGCAACGTTTTTCAAATCATCTTTAGAGTCACATCATGCAGTCTTAGAATGTATTAAAAATCAAATCAAAAACACAATGTTTGCATCACAATTAGGGGGGTGGCTGGTAGCCTAGTGGTTAGAGCGTTGGGCCAGTCACCGAAAGTTTGCTGGATTGAATCCCCGAGCTGACAAGGTAAAAATCTGTCGTTCTGAGCAAGGCAGTTACCCCACTGTTCCCTGAGGATGTGGATTAAGGCAGCCCCCAACACCTGATTCAGAGGTGTTGGATCCCCCTTTATCTTATGTTGCATAAATACCTAGGTTTCTTTTTTATTTCACCTTTATTTAACCAGGCAAGTCAGTTAAGAACAAATTCTTATTTTCAATGACAGCCTAGGAACAGTGGGTTAACTGCCTGTTCAGGGGCAGAACAACAGATTTGTACCTTGTCAGCTCGGGGATTTGAACTTGCAACCTTTCGGTGACTGGCCCAAAGCTCTAAACACTAGGCTACCCTGCCGCCCCTTTGTTGATAACCACATGTGCATACTCCCTCAGAAATTATTTGGAGAGAATACATGGACAACTCAGAGTCTGCTGTTCTTCTGAAATATAATACATTTTCTTAATATCATGTTTCTTTAGACCTGTCTAAAATAACTAATGGATTTATTGTGAAAGTGTAGACTATATTACATGGATTTATGTGAAAGTGTAGACTATATTACATGGATTTATTGTGAAGGTGTAGACTATATTACATGGATTTATTGTGAAGGTGTAGACTATATTACATGGATTTATTGTGAAGGTGTAGACTATATATACTACATGGATTTCTTAGACTTTTTAAAAATGTAGATGTTCCAAAGGTCAGCATCTGTGGCTTGTAGGTTATGCGTCAATGCCAGGCGATGTTAAATGGGAAGACTGGTGAATAGTGAAGGTCTTGAACACATCAGACAGGAAGACTGGTGAATAGTGAAGGTCCTGAACACATCAGACAGGAAGACTGGTGAATAGTGAAGGTCCTGAACACATCAGACAGGATGACTGGTGAATAGTGAAGGTCCTGAACACATCAGACAGGATGACTGGTGAATAGGGAAGGTCCTGAACACATCAGACAGGAAGACTGGTGAATAGTGAAGGTCCTGAACACATCAGACAGGATGACTGGTGAATAGGGAAGGTCCTGAACACATCAGACAGGAAGACTGGTGAATAGGGAAGGTCCTGAACACATCAGACAGGAAAACTGGTGAATAGGGAAGGTCCTGAACACATCAGACAGGATGACTGGTGAATAGTGAAGGTCCTGAACACATCAGACAGGATGACTGGTGAATAGTGAAGGTCCTGAACACATCAAACAGAAGGTGATGGAGGTCTGTAGGTCCAGATAGAGGTCTAATAGGTTGATCGCTTGTTTTAGCAGGCCAGAGCGGGGTCCATAGCGGGGACCGGAGGCTGACACTAGCCACTAGCAGACCTGTGTGTGCGTGTGTGTGACATGCGTGTGTGTGTGTGTAGGTTATGCCTGTCTGTTTATTTGTGGGTGGGTTCAAGGGAGCCGTTTGTCTGTCCTACCGTCCCTGTAATCACCTCCATAAAAGCAAGAGGCAACAAGAGACAGGAACTTGGAATAAATGACACTTTCGCCCTGGGGTGTAATACCTTCCCCATCCATCAGTCAACCACCCTGCCTGCCTATTTTAACACTTCCACCACAGCCCATCACCCCTGGCTGGCCCCTGCCTATAGCCCGCTACAGCGCTCCCCTCTCTGGGGAGAATTAGTGGGATGGACACAGCGATGGATGACAGATCCTGATATGTTTGTTTCAGCTCAAATGAAGCGGTCCTGTCCTGTCAGTAAACATTACTCCCAGTCACCTTTCAACACATGATAAATTATGATGTATTATTCGTAAGCCTACATTCTTTGTTTCAATGAGGTCCTATGTTTCACAAAAAAGCTCTTGGAAATAAATTGTCAGTCCCCCCAAATTCACTACACAAGCAGGGCCCTCTATGAGATCGATTACACATCATGGCTCTGTAAATTATGTCTGGTGAGGCTGAGCACCCAGCTCACTGCTGTTACACACAGAGAGAGGGCAAAATAGAGAGGGAGAGAGAGAGAGAGAGAGAGGTAGAGAGAGAGAGATAGGAAGCAAGCGAGTTAGAGAGAGAGAGAGAGAGAGAGAGAGAGAGAGAGAGAGAGAGAGAGAAAGAGACTGATGTAGAGAGAGACTGATGTAGAGAGAGAGAGGTACAGAGAGAGAGAGAGAGAGAGAGAGAGAGAGAGAGAGAGAGAGAGAGACGGAGAGAGAGAGAGAGATGGAGAGAGAGAGACAATTTGAGAGAAGAAGAGAAAAACAACAGATGGAGATCACAGTAATGTTGTGAGGTGGAGGTAACAGTAATGTTGTGAGGTGGAGGTAACAGTAATGTTGTGAGGTGGAGGTAGCAGTAATGTTGTGAGGTGGAGATCACAGTAATGTTGTGAGGTGGAGGTAACAGTAATGTTGTGAGGTGGAGGTAACAGTAATGTTGTGAGGTGGAGGTAACAGTAATGTTGTGAAGTGGAGGTAACAGTAATGTTGTGAGGTGGAGGTAACAGTAATGTTATGAGGCGGAGGTAAAAAGTTATGTTATGAGGTGGAGGTAACAGTAATGTTGTGAGGTGGAGGTAACAGTAATGTTGTGAGGTGGAGGTAACAGTAATGTTGTGAGGTGGAGGTAACAGTAATGTTGTGAGGTGGAGGTAGCAGTAATGTTATGAGGCGGAGGTAAAAAGTTATGTTATGAGGTGGAGGTAACAGTTATGTTGTGAGGTGGAGGTAACAGTAATGTTGTGAGGTGGAAGGTAACAGTAATGTTGTGAGGTGGAGGTAACAGTAATGTTGTGAGGTGGAAGGTAACAGTAATGTTGTGAGGTGGAGGTAACAGTAATGTTGTGAGGTGGAGGTAACAGTAATGTTGTGAGGTGGAAGGTAACAGTAATGTTGTGAGGTGGAGGTAACAGTAATGTTGTGAGGTGGAAGGTAACAGTAATGTTGTGAGGTGGAGGTAACAGTAATGTTGTGAGGTGGAGGTAGCAGTAATGTTATGAGGCGGAGGTAAAAAGTTATGTTATGAGGTGGAGGTAACAGTAATGTTGTGAGGTGGAGGTAACAGTAATGTTGTGAGGTGGAGGTAACAGTAATGTTGTGAGGTGGAGGTAACAGTAATGTTGTGAGGTGGAGGTAGCAGTAATGTTATGAGGCGGAGGTAAAAAGTTATGTTATGAGGTGGAGGTAACAGTTATGTTGTGAGATGAAGGTAACAGTAATGTTGTGAGGTGAAGGTAACAGTAATGTGACAAGGAGGTAACAGCAATGTGACAAGGAGGTAACAGTATTATTGTGAGATGTTGGTAACAGTAATATTGTGAGATGTTGGTAACAGTGTTATTGTGAGATGTTGGTAACAGTAATATTGTGAGATGTTGGTAACAGTAATATTGTGAGATGTTGGTAACAGTAATATTGTGAGATGTTGGTAACAGTATTATTGTGAGATGTTGGTAACAGTAATATTGTGAGATGTTGGTAACAGTAATATCGTGAGGTGGAGGTGGAAGGAATGTTGTAAAGGAAAAAAATAAACCCTGTCTTTTACAAAAAAATGTGCTGAGGTGAGCCGAGCCTTTCCAATCCGAGCCCTTGAGCAGTGTTTATGTATCTATGGGGGAAGTCCTCTCTGCCAGACACTGAGGTCATGAATAAACTGTCTGGGAACCATCAATTCCGCAGTGGGGGTGACAGCCAGCACAAACACGGGCACACACGCACGCGTGCAACTCCACACACACCTCTCCTAGCTGTAAATGGTAAACGCAGCACTCAAAGGATCAATCCAGTCCTGGCCGAGCCCTGCTGTGTTTCCTCCAACACTGACTTCCCTACAACAGTATCAATAGACAGGGCTTTGACCCTCCTTCCTGTAACATCATTAGACAGGGCTTTAGCCCTCCTTCCTGTAGTATCATTAGACTGGGCTTTGAGCCTCCCCCCAACAGCATCATTAAACAGGGCTTTGACCCTCTCTCCTACAGTATCATTAGACAGGGCTTTGAGCCATCTCCTACAGCATCATTAGACACGGCTTTGACCCTCCCTCCTACAGCATCATTCGACAGGGCGTTGAGCCTCCCTTCTACAGTATCATTAGACAGGGCTTTGAGCCTCCCTCCTAAAGAATCATTTTACAGGGATTTTAGCCTCCCTCCTTACAGTATCGTTAGACAGGGCTTTAAGCCTCCCTCATACAGTATCATTAGACAGGGCTTTGAGCCTCCCTCCTACAGCCTAATTCGACAGGGCTTTGAGCCTCCCTTCTATAGTGTCATTGGACAGGGTCTTGAGCCCCCCTTCTATAGTATCATTAGACAGGGCTTTGAGCCGTCCTCCTAAAGTATAATTTACAGGGATTTTAGCCTCCCTCCTACAGTATCATAAGACAGGGCTTTGAGCCTCCCTCCTAAAGTCTCATTAGGCAGGGCTTTGAGCCTCCCTCCTACAGCATTATTAGACAGGGCTTTGAGCCCCCCTCCCACAGTATCATTAGACAGGGCCTTGAGCCTCAGTCCTACAGCATCATTCGACAGGGCTTTGAGCCTCCCTTCTACAGTATCATTAGACAGGGCTTTGAACCTCCCTCCTAAAGTATAATTTTACAGGGATTTGAGCCTCTCTCCTTACAGTATCGTTAGACAGGGCTTTAAGCCTCCCTCCTACAGTATCATTAGACAGGGCTTTGAGCCTCCCTCCTACAGCCTAATTCGACAGGGCTTTGAGCCTCCCTTCTATAGTGTCATTGGACAGGGCTTTGAGACTCCCTTCTATAGTATCATTAGACAGGGCTTTGAGCCGTCCTCCTACAGCATAATTCGACAGGGCTTTGAGCCAACCTTCCACAATATCATTAGACAGGGCCGTGAACCTCCCTCCTACAGCATCATTCGACAGGGCTTTGAGCCTCCCTCCTAAAGTATCATTTTACAGGGATTTTAGCCTCCCTCCTACAGTATCATAAGACAGGGCTTTGAGCCTCCCTCCTACAGTCTCATTAGGCAGGACTTTGAGCCTCCTTTCCACAGCATCATTCAACAGGGCTTTGAGCCTCCCTCCTACAGCATCATTAGACAGGGCTTTGAGCCCCCCTCCCACAGTATCATTAGACAGGGCCTTGAGCCTCAGTCCTACAGCATCATTCGACAGGGCTTTGAGCCTCCCTTCTACAGTATCATTAGACAGGGCTTTGAACCTCCCTCCTAAAGTATAATTTTACAGGGATTTGAGCCTCCCTCCTTACAGTATCATTAGACAGGGCTTTAAGCCTCCCTCCTACAGTATCATTAGACAGGGCTTTGAGCCTCCCTCCTACAGCCTAATTAGACAGGGCTTTGAGCCTCACTCCTACCGTATCATTACACAGGGCTTTATGTAAAGCATATTGACATTCAGCCTGTCCCCTCCCTGTGCGCAGATACACCAACATATGTAATTTTCTTTGAAATCCCTGCAGCAAAACATGGATGTGAGACTTTCTTTTCATGCGTCTAGGTTCAAAATTCAGAGGGAAAAAATCATTTTGATGTTCAGAGCTTTTCTCCTTCTCCTTCATCCAGGGAAAATGTGACCGAAATAGGCTATGGTGATTTTAGCTATTTTTATTATGCAAATAATGTAAGACACAAATACACACAGAGAGAACCATTATTTTCTCACACACACACATACACACACACATCCACCCACACGGTCAGTGCTATGAATCTCCCTTCTCCCTCAGTAAAAGCTCCAGTAAACCCTTCTACTCACATCCAGTTAGATCACTTTTACATTAATAATGCACAGACCTTTATCTATTTCCTCTCTGACCTCTTAAATCACTATCACAGAGCTGCTGGCCACAGACTTAAGACCACCCTTTCCTCTCTAACGCAATCTATTTTTCCTCATTATCTGTCATCTTATCTACTTTCCATTTAGTCAAATACATAATGAGCAATTCATTGAGTATTCATTAAAGGTAACTTATCTCTTCTCAATATTGAACTGTACCTTGGGCTAAAGGTCCCCTTAAAACCAACTTTTCTGGTTTTAAATGACATTGATGTCAGTCAGAAACATTCATTACAGTGTCAAAATTGACTGAAAAGTGTAGATAGGATATTTTTGGTCATAAAGTCAATCTCATCCAAAACTGAGTTTGGTAAGTGCTTGCATCATGACTAACTTGGGGGTTTGGTTTGTCTTACAATTATGTGAACAATGAATGCCCCCTTTTGCCTATTAACACGTGGTGGCACCATGTCTTCTGAAAAAAGACTGGGCGAATTCGCTGTGCATGGCCCTATGCACAGGGCGGCCGGAGACCTCTCCTTAGGAGGGCCAATGGAATGGAAGGGCATGCAAAATGAACTTGTCCACTGGAACCTCTTCCCCAAACAAGACATGTGATTATTACTTGTCCTTGCTCGGAAAATAGCTACTCAGGTGAAAATGGGCTTCGATAAAATTGTTCAACAATCTTCCAGTTTTGTTAATAGCTAGCTACGTTACATGTCATTACTTGATAGACTATGCCACTACGATAGTAGGGTATGATAATGTGATGTAACTAGCTGAATGCATAGCCTCTCCCTGATGTGTAATGTGAGAGGAAGATTTGCATAGCTAATGTTGCTGATGTTGCACCTGAAGACAGGTTTGATCACTTCAAATAATGCTAGCTAGCTCATAATCAAGCAAACCTAACGACATGTTTGATGCATGTTCCCAGCTTGCTTTCCATAGCGTTCCATCACGAACTGACTAGCTACCGTCCTTGTTTGTTGCATTCAATGGCACAGACACACCCAAGAAACACTCACATCAAGCCACACCCGCAAGACAACTCTTGTCTGCCTTCAGTCATGGCTGTTAGCATATCATATCAGACATGGGAAAGTCAGCAACACTAAGGACCTACGCGACACAGTGGAACAATCAAAGAAGACAAAATATGAATGTTAAAGTCCACTGTTAATGTGGAGGAATTTCTCTTTTCCCTTTTCCCATATGTTTGTTTGTGTGTGTGTTGGTGTGCATGCCTGACTGTGTGTGTGTGTGTGTGTGTGTGTGTGTGTGTGTGTGTGTGTGTGTGTGTGTGTGTGTTGCAGTGTCTAATCTATAGCATCCATCAGCAGCAGTAAGATTTATGGGGTTAATACCAGAGTCCATTCACAACCCTGAAGTCGTGTTATTTTTCTCTGTTTGTGGTCTGGTGACAGAAATACTAGATTCACACAGCCCACTCTCTCTATTCCATCCCCATCACAACACCCTATACTCCACCCTCAGTCTCTGCTCCTATGTGTGAGTGTGTGTGTGTGCGCCTGTGTGTGTGCCTTGTTTGTCTGCCAGTCATTACCCTGTCAGTCCTCTGTTGCTACAAACAAAGGTTGTTGTTCCCCAGAAAGACACTGTTTGTTGACGTGACACCCCAACACCCTATAGCTGTGGCCCAGATGTTTCACTGAGAAAGGAGAATGGTTCAAGATTACACCTCCAGCGCTCTACAGAATTAGTATTACGTCAGTGTACAGTACAATATGCATACATACGTGGCATATAGGCTCATAGGATATGTTATGTTTCAGGGTTATGCCCAAAGGCTTCCACAGGATTCAGGAAACTCTCCATATGTCAACTGACTCCATTGCAACTCACAGTGATGAGAGAATGAATGGTGACGTGGTAACAGAAGCTAAATGGGGCTTTTAGTTGATATTCTGTGGAAGAGATGATTATCTGCCTTCTGAGGGAGCAATGTCAGATTCTGATTCTAAAGCCACAGCACTGTTGCCCAGCAGTTACTGTAACACAGCTATTAGACATGACACTACCGTTCAAAGGTTTGTGGTCACTTAGAAATGTCCTTGTTGTTGAAAGAAAATGTAAAAAATTGTCCTTTAAAATAATATCAAATTGATCAGAAATACAGTGTAGACATTGTTAATGTTGTAAATTACCTTTGTAGCTGTAAACGGCTGATTTTTAATGGAATTTATTTATTTCACCTTTATTTAACCAGGTAGGCAAGTTGAGAACAAGTTCTCATTTACAACTGCGACCTGGCCAAGATAAAGCGTAGCATTTTGACACATACAACAACACAGAGTTACACATGGCGTAAAACAGACATACTGTCAATAATACTGTAGAAAAATAAGTCTATATACAATGTGAGCAAAGGAGGCGAGATAAGGGAGGTAAGGCAAAAAAAAGGCCATGGTGGCGAAGTAAATACAATATAGCTGCGTTCACAGCCCGGTGCGCAACATCCCAGCTCCCCGCATCTGCCGGGCTAGGGTGAGCATCCAGCCAGGAAGGATGGTGTCGGCTCAGCATGCTTGGTCTCCTGTGCATCTTTTCGGCCCAGGATATCCTAACCTTAGAGAGCATTTTTATGTCTTTATTTGGTTTGTTCAGGGTGTGATTTGGGTGGGCATTCTATGTTCTGTTTTCTATGTTTTTGTATTTCTAGGTTTTGGCATGGTTCTCAATCAGGGACAGCTGTCTATCGTTGTCTCTGACTGGGAATCATACTTAGGCAGCCTTTTCCCCTTTTGTCATTGTGGGAAGTTGTCTTTGTTAGGGGTATTATAGCCCTTGTAAGCTTCACGTCGGTTTTTTGTTATTTCTTGTTTTGTTGGCGACATTTTAACAAATAAAAGAAAATGGACGCTCACCACGCTGCACCTTGGTCTTCCTTGAACGACGGCTGTGACAGAACTTCCCACCACAAACGGACCAAGCAGCGTGGTAATGAGGAGCAGCACTTTCTGGAGGAATGGACATGGGAGGAGATATTGGAGGGCACAGGACCCTGGGCACAGGCTGGTGAATATCGCCGTCCTAAGGAGGAACAGGAAGCAGCTAAAACAGAGCAGCAATGCTACGAGGAGTTGGCACAGTGGACCAGGCACGAGAGGCAGCCCCCCCCAAAAATGGGGGGACGCACACAAGGAGATCGGCTGAGTCAGGTTGGAGACCTGAACCAACTCCTCGTGCTTACCGTGGGGAGAAGCGTGGTACTGGTCAGGCACCGTGTTATGCGGTGGAGTGCACTGTGTCTACAGTGCGCGTTCACAGCCCGGTGCGCAACATCCCAGCTCCCCGCTTCTGCCGGGCTAGGTTGAGCATCCAGCCAGGAAGGATGGTGTCGGCTCAGCATGCTTGGTCTCCTGTGCATCTCTTCGGCCCAGGATATCCTGCGCCTGCTCTGCGCACTGTGTCTCCGGTGCGTCTGCACAGCCCAGTGCGTCCTGTGCCAGTGCCCCGCATTTGCAGGGCGATGATAACCATCCAGCCAGGATGGGTTTTTGCAGGCTCTACGCTAGAGATCTCCAGTGCGCCTCCACAGCCCAGTGTATCCGGTGCCAAGAACCAAGCCTACAGTATGTCTCCCCAGCCTGGTGAGTCCTGTGCCTGGCCCAGAACCAGGCCTCCTGTATGTCTCCCCAGCCGGGTGATCCCTGTGACAGCTCCACGCACCAGGCTGCCAATACTTCTCCTCACTCCAGTGATGATCCATGGCAAGAAGCCTCCAGTTATGTTCCATGGCATGAAGCCTCCAGTGATGATCCATGGCAAGAAGCTCGCAACGAGGGTCCCCAGTCCGGGGCCCGCATCGATGATTCCCAGTCCGGGGCCCGCAACGAGGGTCCCCAGTCCGGGGCCCGCATCGAGGGTTCCAGTCCAGGGCCCGCAACGAGTGTCCCCAGTCCGGGGACAGCAGTGAGGGTCCCCAGTCCGGGGGCCAGCAAAGAGGGTTCCCAGTCCGGGGCCCGCATCGCGGGTTCCCAGTCCGTGGCCCACAACGAGGGATCCCAGTCCAGGGCCCGCAACGAGGGTCCCCAGTCTGGGTCCCCAGAGCCGCCACCGCGGATAGATGCCCAGCCGGACCCTCCCCTATAGGTTCAGGTTTTGGGGGGGTACTGTCACGCCCTGACCTTAAAGCCTTTTTATGTCTCTATTTGGTTTGGTCAGGGTGTGATTTGGGTGGGCATTCTATGTTCTGTTTTCTATGTTTTTGTATTTCTAGGTTTTGGCCGGGTATGGTTCTCAATCAGGGACAGCTGTCGATCATTGTCTCTGACTGGGAATCATAATTAGGCAGCCTTTTCTCCTTTTGTCATTGTGGGAAGTTATCTTTGTTAGGGGTACTATAGCCCTTGTATTCTTCCCGGTCGTTTTTGTAATTTCTTGTTTTGTTGGCGACATTTTAACAAATAAAAGAAAATGTACGCTTACAACGCTCCACCTTGGTCTTCCTTGAACGACGGCCGTGACAATACAAAGTAAAACACTGGAATGGTAGATTTGCAGTGGAAGAATGTGCAAGGTAGAGATAGAAATAATGGGGTACAAAGGGGCTAAATAATAAATAAATTCAGTAGGGGGAGAGGTAGTTGTTTGGGCTAAATTACAGATGGGCTATGTACAGGTGCAGTAATCTGTGAGCTGTTCTGACAGCTGGTGCTTAAAGCTGGTGAGGGAGAAAAGTGATTCCAGTTTCAGAGATTTTTGTAGTTCATTCCAGTCATTGGCAGCAGAGAACTGGAAGGAGAGGCGGCCAAAGGAAGAATTGGTTTTGGGGGTGACCAGAGAGATACAGTGCCTTGCGAAAGTTTTCGGCCCCCTTGAACTTTGCGACCTTTTGCCACATTTCAGGCTTCAAACATAAAGATATAAAACTGTATTTTTTTGTGAAGAATCAACAACAAGTGGGACACAATCATGAAGTGGAACGACATTTATTGGATATTTCAAACTTTTTTAACAAATCAAAAACTGAAAAATTGGGCGTGCTAGGGGTCTAGAAGAGACCTGGAGCAAGTGGGTTTGGCGACGAGTATGAAGCGAGGCCAGCTAACGAGAGCGTACTGGTCGCAGTGGTGGGTAGTATAGGTGGCTTCAGTGACAAAACGGATGGCACTGTGATAGACTGCATCCAATTTATTGAGTAGGGTACTGGAGGCTATTTTGTAAATGACATCACCGAAGTCGAGGATCAGTAGGATAGTCAGTTTTACGAGGGTCTGTTTGTCAGCATGAGTAAAGGATGCTTGTTGCGAAATAGGAAGCCAATTCTAGATTTAACTTTGGATTGGAGATGTTTGTGATTCTGGAAGGAGAGTTTACAGTCTAACCAGACCTAGGTATTTGTAGTTGTCCACATATTCTAAGTGGAACCGTCCAGAGTAGTGATGTTGTACGGGCGGGCAGGTGCAGGCAGCGATCGGTTGAAGAGCATGCATTTAGTTCTACTTGTATTTAAGAGCAATTGGAGGCCACGGAAGGAGAGTTGTATGGCATTGAAGCTCGTCTGGAGAGATGTTAACACAGTGTCCAAAGATGGGCCAGAAGTATACAGAATGGTGTCGTCTGCGTAGAGGTGGATCAGAGACTCACCAGCTGCAAGAGCGACATCATTGATGTATACAGAGAAAAGAGTCGGTCCAAGAATTGAACCCTGTGGGACCCCCATAGAGGCTGCCAGAGGCCTGGACCACAGGCCCTCCGATTTGACACACTGAACTCTCAAATAAGTAGTTGGTGAACCAGGTGAGGCAATCATTTGAGAAACCAAGGCTATCGAGTCTGCCGATGAGGATGTGGTGATTGACAGAGTCGAAAGCCTTGGCCAGGTCAATGAATACGGCTGCACAATATTGTTTCTTATCGATGGCGGTTAAGATATTGTTAAGAACAAAGAGCGTGGCTGAGGTGCACCCACGACCAGCTCTGAAACCAGATTGCATAGCATAGATGTTATGGTGGGATTCGAAATGGTCAGTAATCTGTTTGTTGAGTTGGCTACATATCTACATAGGTGTACAGACGCCCTTTATCAGCAACCATCACTCCCGTGTTCCAAAGGCACGTTGTTTTAGCTAATCCAAGTTCATCACTTTAAAAGGCTAATTGATCATTAGAAAACCCTTCTGCAATTATGTTAGCACAACTGAAAACTGTTGACCTGATTAAAGAAGCAATAAAACGGGCCTCCTTTAGACTAGTTGAGTTTCTGGAGCATCAGCATTTGTGGGTTCGATTACAGGCTCAAAATGTCCAGAATTATTTTTGGGCAAAAAACACACACAATCCAGTCCAAAGGGCCGTGGGATAAGACAGGGATGCAGCTAAACCCCCACCCTCTTC